>NC_041380.1:331849877-331864899 GCF_002162155.2 Triticum dicoccoides | reverse complement strand
TCTCTCCACTGCTTACATTAGAGTAGTGTAGCATATTACTGCTTTCCGTTAACCCTATCCTGATGCATAGCCTATCATTGTTGCTACAGTTATTGATACCTTACCTGCAATCCTAAATGCTTAGTATAGGATGCTAGTTTATCATCAGTGGCCCTGCATTCTTGTCCGTCTGCCATGCTATACTATCGAGTCGTGATCACTCGAGAGATGATCACGGGTGTATACTTATATACACATTATATGATACATGTTGTTGAGGCATATCTCTCTCGATGTGGTTTTGGTGATTGATGACAACGTGTTTGCGGACTAATCGTGTGCTTTGAGCATTTCAGAGATTCATACTTGGCACGAGACGATTTCTTCCCCTCGGAGTGTCATCCAAGACGGTGTAGCTCTTTCGTTTCTCTTTCGGTGGACTAGTTGCATAGAGGGCACCGTACTATCAAGTGGGGGTCCGCTGTGGTATTGCTTGGGTGAAATCAACACGTACACATCCGCTTTTCACCCTCCGAGCCCTTCCGCTTCGATGGAGAGATCTTTTCTCTACTTGTGTGTCTTGTCTGGGTCCCAGCAGTAGTACCGTGCTACCCAGCGGTAGTACCGCTGAGCGGTCACAAGCGGCAGTACCGCTCCGCAACGGTAGTACCGCCATGACTCCGCAGTTGTACTACCGCTGTCTTGTCAGGTTCCTACCGCCTCGTTTCGAGGGCTCTTTTTCTCGTGTCGGGTTTTGTGGCACTAGTTGCGGCAGTAGAGGCAGTAGTACTGCTTCTCAGCGGTAGTACCGCCCCTACCACCGCGGTAGTACCGCTCTGGGTCCAGGTCCCTACTTCTCTCCTTTGCGCGGCAGTACCGCTAGGTGGATCGGCAATACCGCTGGCTCAGCGGTAGTCCGCCCTCCCAAGCAGTACTACCGCCCTCTGCGGGGCTGTTTAGTGGGGCAACGGTTGGATTGTTGCCCCCACTATAAAAGGGGGTCCCCTTCTTCCCCGTTGACCCACCTCTTCCCCCTCAAGCTCCATTAATGCTCCAAGCTCCATTTTCGCCCGATCTATCTCTCTAGCCAATTAAACTTGTTGATTTGCTCGGGAGTGGTTGAGAAGGCCCTGATCTACACTTCCACCAAGAGATTTTTGATTCCCCCACCTATCCCTAGCGGATCTTGTTACTCTTGGGTGTTTGAGCACCCTAGACGGTTGAGGTCACCACGGAGCCATAGTCCATTGTGGTAAAGCTTCATGGTATTGTTGGGAGCTTCCGATTAAGTTGTGGAGATTGCCCCAACCTTGTTTGTAAAGGTCCGGTCGCCGCCTTCAAGGGCACCAATACTGGAATCACGACATCTCGCATTGTGTGAGGGCGTGAGGAGAATACGGTGGCCCTAGTGGCTTCTTGGGGAGCATTGTGCCTCCACACCGCTCTAACGGAGGCGTACTTCCCCTCAAAAGGAAGGAACTTCGGTAACACATCCTCGTCTTCACCGGATCCACTCTTGGTTTTTTCTTACCTTTACTTGTGCAAGCTCTTTAGTGTTACTTCTCTTGCTTGCTTGTTTGTTCGTTGTTATTGCACCATATAGGTTGCTCACCTAGTTGCACATCTAGACAACCTACTTTGATGCAAAGTTTAATTTGGTAAAGAAAAGTTAAAAATTGTTAGTTGCCTATTCACCCCCCCTCTAGTCAACCATATCGATCCTTTCAATTGGTATCAGAGCCTCGTCTCTTTATTAAGGACTTTACCGTCCGAAGAGTATGGTTGATACCGTATACGGTGTGGAGGAACACTCCGGTGTGAATTCGATCTCGTCTACGGGCGATGGGGGAACCTCGGTCTCTCGTGAGGAGTTCAATGTGGCCTTGGAGACATTGAAAACCTCCATGATGACCGAGGTTGAAAGCATGTTCACTAAATTCCTTGAAGGTCTTAAACTATCCACCGCACCGTTGAAAGTGGGTAATCCCACCGACAAGGTGACGGATGCTATCTCCGACAAAGGGGAACCTAGTAGTGAAAAGGCTCCTTCCTCTAGTGGTAGGAATGGCACCGGCATCTTTGCTCATGTGGAACCACCACTTGTTTATGGTGGCCGGTTCCTTCCACTCATTTGAATCATGCCGGTCCTCCCCCTAAGATTGTGAAAAATGAGGACTTTGATTCTTGGGTTTACCGCTTTAAGTGTCATTTAAATCATGTGAACACTAATCTTTGGAGAATCATTGAAGAAGGTTTCCATCTGCATGATCCAAGCAACTTCACTCCTCGAGAAGCCGCGGATAATCAATTCAATGAGAATGCTCTCTTCATCATTCAAGATGCAATTCCACCCGAAGATCTACCTCATCTTCGGCCCTTCGCCTTGGCCAAAGACGCATGGCTTTGTGTTGTCTCACTCTACCGGGGAAGCGCAAGCATTCAACGCTCCAACTATGAAGTGGTGCAAGATGAAGCCGATGAGTTTGCAATGAAAGAAGATGAAGAACCTCGTGAGGTTTATCGAAGAGTAACCAAACTCGTGGTTTCACTCCAAGATCACGGGAGCAAGGACACGGATGACAATTGGATCAAGCACAAATTCCTCAAGGCAATGATGTCCTACCATAAGGCCATGTCCTCCGTCATTCGTCAAAGGCCGGACTTCCACACTTTGACCTCAAATGAAGTGTTGGATGAGTTTGTGGCCATGAACATCTTGGACAAGACCGCCGACAATGCGGTGCTCCATTCTCAAAGGGCAAAGAAGCCCGACCTTGCTTTGAAGGCCAAGGTCTGCGTTGAAGAAGAAGAAGAGGAAGAAGAGGAGAGCAACCCCGAAGATACAAAGTATGCATATCATGAACACATGGCACTTGCTTCAAGGAAATTTTGGAGCAAGAAGAACTCAAGTCCAAACTTTAACAAAAACAACTCAAGTGGCACGAAGAGCAAGCAACGTGTAAGGACTTGCTACAATTGTGGCAATGTGAGTCATTTTGTTGCGGAGTGCCCGTATGAGAAGAGGGAAGACAATGGTGGCAAGCTCGTCCGAAAGGACAAGGCCAAGTCGTTCCCCAACAAGAGCAACTTCACCAAGAAGACTCCTCCCAAGGCATTGGTGGTACAAGAAGAGTACAATGAGGATGATGACGATGATGAAGATGGTGAGTCGGTTGCCATGGCCTCAGTTGCCATTGCGACGACTCCACGGGTGTCTCTCTTCGACTCACCCAATGAGAGCATCACCGCCAAGTGCCCCATGGCAAAATCCACCAACAAGGTAACCCCCAACATCAAAACTACCATCATTAATCATCCTTCTTCAACGGAAAGCATTGATGAACATGAGGGAGCAAATGTGGAGGTGAATGAGTTTGAAGCCTTTATGGGCAAACTTAAGGGTAAATCCAAGAAGCAGTTTGTTGCTCTCTTGGAACAACTTGGTGAAGCCAATGACATGATTGAGGCTCACAAAGATACCATCTCTAAGATGGAAGGGCATAGTCGTGACTATGCCGATGAGATTTCGGATCTTTCCAATGCTCTTGAGGAAGAGCGTGGTCTTCGTTTGGCTCTTGAGGAGTCACACAACATTGATCATGCTAAGTTAAAGAAAGATTTTGATCATGTTCTCATTGTTTCTCGTGTGCTAAACTCCGAGAAGGCCGAACTTGAGGTCGATCTTGCTAGACTCAAAGAGGAGTTTGATCTTCTTGACAAGGCTCACAAGGTCTTGAAGGGTGCTCATGCTAGCCTCAAAGAGTCTCATGATCAACTTCAAGTAAAGCTAACCAAGGAAAAAGCCACTTTTCCTTGTATGATGTTAATTGATAATGCAAATGCTACTAACCCGTGTTGTCAGCATGTGCATCTTGTTGAGGAGAACGCTAAGCTAAAGGTGCAACTTGAGAAATGTCTTGCGACTTGCATACAAGGCAAGAAGAACCTCAACGACCTCTTGACCAACCAAAAGGGAGTTGTGGCCAAGGAAGGGGTTGGGTATGTGCCCGAGTCCAAGAAGAAGAAGAAGAATGACAAGACCAAACGACCTCCTCCTCTCATGCAAACCTTTGTGAAGGAGGGAAAGAGTGCTTCCAAGGAGAATAAGAACAATGCGAAGGGTGGCGGTGTCAAAAAGGGCAATGCCACCCCTTCCATCAAAGCCGACTACTTTACTCCTTCTTATGTGTTATGTCGTGCTAGTGATGGGCATGACTATGCCAAATTTGTTGGTTCTCCTCATGAGTACATTGAATGGTCTATTTGGGTTCCAAAGACCCTTGTTACTAACATCAAAGGACCCATTACAAAATGGGTACCTAAAACCAAGCATTGATCTCTTGTAGGTGTTTTCTTCCGGTGGGGGATCATGGTTGCTCGATAGCGGAGCTACAAATCATATGACCGGAAGCAAGGACTTGGTGGTGGACGTGAACAAGATTCCATCTATGCCCACCAATGTCGAGTGGGGTGACGCCTCATCTTCTAAGGTATTGGGACTTGGCAAGGTAGTCACCTCTCATGATCTCACGATCGAGAAGGTCGTGCTTGTTGAGTCCCTTGCATACAATTTACTTTCCGTTCGTCAACTTGCAATCATGGGCTTTGCCACTTTATTTGATATTGATACCATGGCCCTCTTGTGGAGCAAGACTCTTAAAGTAGCCTTTGTTGGGCATGTCGAGAACGGTCTATATGTGATTAACTTTTCGGAGCGACCCACTAAGACCGTGACATGCCTAATGGATAAAGTTGATGTGGGATGGCTTTGGCATCGCCGTCTAGCCCATGTCAATATGAGATCTTTGCAAAGTCTTCTCAAGGGGGACCATGTCCGTGGACTAACGAATGTTAGTTTTGCTAAAGATCGTGCTTGCAGTGCTTGTATCGAAGGAAAGCTACATGAGAAGTCTCACCCTCCCACGACTATCATTTACTCAAAGAGGCCTTTGGAGCTCCTTCACTTGGATCTCTTTGGGCCTCCATCCGGCGATAGTCTTGGGGGTAGGAAGTATTGCTTGGTGATTGTGGATGACTACTCAAGATACACTTGGGTGTATTTCTTAAAGAGGAAGAGCGAGACCCAACAAACCATCATTGACTTTGCAAATGAAGCACAACGTCAACACAATGCAAAGATCTTGACAATAAGAAGTGACAACAGCACCGAGTTCAAGAACTACACCTTGGATGAGTTTCTTAGTGATGAGGGGATCAAGCATCAATATTCCGCACCTTACACCCTTCAACAAAACGGTGTTGCGGAGAGGAAGAACCGGATGTTGATGGATGCGGCAAGGACCATGATGGCGGAGTTCAAGTATCCATACAACTTGGGCCGAAGCCATCAACACCGCATGTCATGCATCCAATCGGCTCTACCTCCGCAAGGGCTTGAACAAGACTCCATATGAGATACTCACCGGTAACAAGCCCAACCTCAAGTACTTTCGGGTGTTCGGGTGTAAGTGTTTCATTCTCAAGAAAGGTGTTCGGTTGTCTAAATTTGAGGCTAGAGCTTATGAGGGCATATTTGTTGGTTATGCTACAAACTCTCATGCTTACCGTGTCCTCAATAAATCCACGGGACTTATTGAGGAGACGTGTAACATGGAGTTTGATGAGAATAACGGCTCCCAAGTGGAGCAAAGTGGCACTTGTGATGTAGGTGATGAAATTCCTCCTCAAGCCATAAGAATAATGGGTGTTGGTTTTATCCTACCCATTGAGGAACCCCTTGTGGCCGAAGGAGAAGGACAATGCTCCACTCAAGTGGAGCCATCACCAACCCAAGGCCCACATGCTTCCGAAGAACAACATGAAGGCCCCCATCCTCAAGAACAAGACCAAGGGAAAGATCATGCTCAAGACGGTGTTGACACACCAAGTGATGCCCAAGGTCAAGTTCTCTCCTCCGAGCAAGTTCAAGAACAAGAACAAGCTCAAGACGACGCTCAAGATGATCAAGTGACCACTCCTCGTCTCACCCCTCAGGAGGAATTGGAGCGTCGTGCCGCCAAGGTTCATCTCATGAAGAATGTGCTTGGAAGCTTAAGAAAGGGGGTAAGCACTCGTAGACAATTAGCAAACTATTATGAACATCACGCGTTTGTCTCTTGTGTCGAACCCCACAAGGTCTATGAGGTGCTCGAAGATCCGGATTGGCTCAATGCCATGCATGAAGAACTCAACAACTTCGAGCGCAACAAAGTGGGGAGATTGGTGCCAAGACCGACGGGGAACCACAATGTCGTTGGAACCAAGTGGATATTTAAGAACAAGCAAGATGCCCATGGGATTATCATTCGCAACAAGGCTCGTTTGGTAGCACAAGGCTACTCCCAAGTCGAGGGTATCGACTACGGTGAAACCTTTGTTCCCGTTGCTCGTCTTGAATCCATTCGCATGTTGATCGCATATGCTTCTCATCATAACTTTAAGTTACAACAAATGGATGTGAAGAGTGCTTTTCTTAATGGTCCTATTAATGAATTAGTTTATGTCAAGCAACCCCCTGGGTTCGAGGATCCCTACTTTCCCGATCATGTGTATCAACTCGATAAGGCACTCTATGGCCTTAAACAAGCCCCACGTGCGTGGTATGACCACCTTACCGAGTTGTTACAAGACCGTGGTTTTGAAGTTGGGCTAATCGACCCCACTCTTTTTAATAAGAAGGTCAAAGGGGAGTTGTTTGTGTGCCAATTATATGTTGATGATATTATCTTTGGTTCCCCTAACAAAGCTTTCAATGAGGAATTTGCCGCTCTCATGACCTCAAAGTTCGAGATGTCTTCCATGGGAGAGTTGAAGTTCTTTCTAGGGTTCGAAGTGAAGCAAAGAAGAGAAGGAACCTTCATCAACCAAGCCAAATACACTCAAGGCATGCTCAAGAGATTCAAGCTAAGTGATGTTAAGCCGGCTTCCACTCCAATGCCCACCAAGTGCCAACTTGACTTAGATCCCAATGGTAAAGCGGTGGATCAAAAGGTATATCGCTCCATGATTGGATCCTTGCTTTACCTTTCTGCATCTAGACCGGATATCATGTTGATGAAGGAAATATGCCCTAGAGGCAATAATAAAGTTATTATTTATTTCCTTATAATCATGATAAATGTTTATTATTCATGCTAGAATTGTATTAACCGGAAACATAATACATGTGTGAATACATAGACAAACAAAGTGTCACTAGTATGCCTCTACTTGACTAGCTCGTTAATCAAAGATGGTTATGTTTCCTAACCATGAACAATGAGTTGTTATTTGATTAATGGGATCACATCATTAAGAGAATGATCTGATTGACATGACCCATTCCATTAGCTTAGCACCCGATCGTTTAGTATGTTGCTATTGCTTTCTTCATGACTTATACATGTTCCTATAACTATGAGATTATGCAACTCCCGTTTACCGGAGGAACACTTTGGGTACTACCAAACGTCACAACACAACTGGGTGATTATAAAGGAGTACTACAGGTGTCTCCAAAAGTACATGTTGGGTTGGCGTATTTCGAGATTAGGTTTTGTCACTCCGATTGTCGGAGAGGTATCTCTGGGCCCTCTCGGTAATGCACATCACATAAGCCTTGCAAGTATTGCAACTAATGAGTTAGTTGCGAGATGATGTATTACAGAATGAGTAAAGAGACTTGCCGGTAACGAGATTGAACTAGGTATTGGATACCGATGATCGAATCTCGGGCAAGTAACATACCGATGACAAAGGGAACAACATATGTTGTTATGCGGTCTGACCAATAAAGATCTTCGTAGAATATGTAGGAGCCAATATGGGCATCCAGGTCCCGCTATTGGTTATTGACCAGAGACGTGTCTCGGTCATGTCTACATTGTTCTCGAACCCGTAGGGTCCGCACGCTTAAGGTTACGATGACAGTTATATTATGAGTTTATGCATTTTGATGTACCAAAGGTTGTTCGGAGTCCCGGATGTGATCACGGACATGACGAGGAGTCTCAAAATGGTCGAGACGTAAATATTGATATATTGGAAGCCTATGTTTGGATATCGGAAGTGTTCCGGGTGAAATCGGGATTTTACCGGAGTACCGGGAAGGTTACCGAAACCCCCCCAGGAGCTAAATGGGCCATGATGGGCCTTAGTGGAAAAGAGAAGAGGCAGCCCTACATGGGCTGCGCGCCTCCCCCTTCCCCTAGTCCTTTTAGGACTAGGAGAGGTGGCTGGGCCCCTCTCTCTCTTTTCCCCCTCCACGAATCCTATTCCAACTAGGATTGGGGGGGGGGGAATCCTACTCCCAGAGGGAGTAGGACTCTCCTGGCGCGCCACACCTTGGCCGGCCAGCCTCCCCCCTCTAGTCCTTTATATACTGAGGCAGAGGCACCCTAGAACACACAAGTTGATCCACGTGATCTATTCCTTAGCCGTGTGCGGTGCCCCCAGCCACCATATTCCTCGATAATACTGTAGCGGAGTTTAGGCGAAGCCCTGCTGCTGTAGTACATCAAGATCGTCACCACACCGTCGTGCTGACGGAACTCTTCCCCGACACTTTGCTGGATCGGAGTCCGGGGATCATCATCGAGCTGAACGTGTGCTCGAACTCGGAGGTGCCGTAGTTTCGGTGCTTGATCGGTTGGATCGTGAAGACGTACGACTACTTCCTCTACGTTGTGTCAACGCTTCCGCAGTCGGTCTGCGTGGGAACGTAGACACTATGCATCACCATGATCTTGCGTGTGCGTAGGAATTTTTTTGAAATTACTACGAAACCCAACAGTTGCATCCGAGCCTAGGTTATTTATGTTGATGTTATATGCACGAGTAGAACACAAGTGAGTTGTGGGCGATATAAGTCATACTGCCTACCAGCATGTCATACTTTGGTTCGGCGGCATTGTTGGACGAGACGACCCGAACCAACATTACGCGTACGCTTACGCGAGACCGATTCCCCTGACGTGCTTTGCACATAGGTGGCTTGCGGGCGACTGTCTCTCCAACTTTAGTTGAACCAAGTATGGCTACGCCCGGTCCTTGCGAAGGTTAAAACGGAGTCTATTTGACAAACTACCGTTGTGGTTTTGATGCGTAGGTGAGATTAGTTCTTGCTTAAGCCCGTAGCAGCCACGTAAAACTTGCAACAACAAAGTAGAGGACGTCTAACTTGTTTTTGCAGGGCATGTTGTGATGTGATATGGTCAAGACATGATGCTGAATTTTATTGTATGAGATGATCATGTTTTGTAACCGAGTTATCGGCAACTGGCAGGAGCCTTATGGTTGTCATTTTATTGTATGCAATGCAATTGCGATGTAATGCTTTACTTTATTACTAAGCGGTAGTGATAGTCGTGGAAGCATAAGATTGGCGAGACGACAACGATGCTACGATGGAGATCAAGGTGTCGCGCCGGTGACGATGGTGATCACGACGGTGCTTCGAAGATGGAGATCACAAGCACAAGATGATGATGGCCATATCATATCACTTATATTGATTGCATGTGATGTTTATCTTTTATGCATCTTATCTTGCTTTGATTGACGGTAGCATTATAAGATGATCTCTCACTAAATTATCAAGAAGTGTTCTCCCTGAGTATGCACCGTTGGCAAAGTTCGTCGTGCCCAGACACCACGTGATGATCGGGTGTGATAAGCTCTACGTCCATCTACAACGGGTGCAAGCCAGTTTTTGCACACGCAGAATACTCAGGTTAAACTTGACGAGCCTAGCATATGCAGATATGGCCTCGGAACACGGAGACCGAAAGGTCGAGCGTGAATCATATTGTAGATATGATCAACATAACGATGTTCACCATTGAAAACTACTCCATCTCACGTGATGATCGGTTATGGTTTAGTTGATTTGGATCACGTGATCACTTAGAAGATTAGATGGATGTCTATCTAAGTGGGAGTTCTTAAGTAATATGATTAATTGAACTTAAATTTATCATGAAATTAGTCCCTGATAGTATCTTGCTTGTTTATGTTGATTGTAGATAGATGGCTCGTGCTGTTGTTCCGTTGAATTTTAATGCGTTCCTTGAGAAAGCAAAGTTGAAAGATGATGGTAGCAATTACACGGACTGGGTTCGTAACTTGAGGATTATCCTCATTGCTGCACAGAAGAATTACGTCCTGAAGCACCGCTGGGTGCGAAGCCTGCTGCTGGAGCAACACCAGATGTTATGAACGTCTGGCAGAGCAAAGCTGATGACTACTCGATAGTTCAGTGTGCCATGCTTTACGGCTTAGAATCGGGACTTCAACGACGTTTTGAACGTCATGGAGCATATGAGATGTTTCAGGAGTTGAAGTTAATATTTCAAGCAAATGCCCGGATTGAGAGATATGAAGTCTCCAATAAGTTCTATAGCTGCAAGATGGAGGAGAACAGTTCTGTCAGTGAGCATATACTCAAAATGTTTGGGTATAATAATCACTTGATTCAATTGGGAGTTAATCTTCCAGATAATTGCGTCATTGACAGAATTCTCCAATCACTGCCACCAAGCTACAAGAGCTTCATGATGAACTATAATATGCAAGGGATGAACAAGACTATTCCCGAGCTCTTCGCAATGCTGAAAGCTGCGGAGGTAGAAATCAAGAAGGAGCATCAAGTGTTGATGGTCAACAAGACCACTAGTTTCAAGAAAAAGGGCAAAGGGAAGAAGAAGGGGAACTTCAAGAAGAACAGCAAACAAGTTGCTGCTCAGGAGAAGAAACCCAAGTCTGGACCTAAGCCTGAAACTGAGTGCATCTACTGCAAGCAGACTGGTCACTAGAAGCGGAACTGCCCCAAGTATTTGGCGGATAAGAAGGATGGCAAGGTGAACAAAGGTATATGTGATATACATGTTATTGATGTGTACCTTACTAGAGCTCGCAGTAGCACCTGGGTATTTGATACTGGTTCTGTTGCTAATATTTGCAACTCGAAACAGGGACTACGGAATAAGCGGGCACTGGCAAAGGACGAGGTGACGATGCACGTGGGAAACGGCTCCAAAGTCGATGTGATCGCGGTCGGCACGCTACCTCTACATCTACCTTCGGGATTAATATTAGACCTAAATAAAATTGTTATTTGGTGCCAGCGTTGAGCATGAACATTATATCTGGATCTTGTTTGATGCGAGACGGTTATTCATTTAAATCAGAGAATAATGGCTGTTCTATTTATATGAGTAATATCTTTTATGGTCATGCACCTTTGAAAAGTGGTCTATTTTTGATGAATCTCGATAGTAGTGATACACATATTCATAATGTTGAAGCCAAAAGATGCAGAGTTAATAATGAAAGTGCAACTTATTTGTGGCACTGTCGTTTAGGTCATATCGGTGTAAAGCGCATGAAGAAACTCCATACTGATGGACTTTTGGAACCACTTGATTATGAATCACTTGGTACTTGCAAACCGTGCCTCATGGGCAAGATGACAAAAACACCGTTCTCCGGAACTATGGAGAGAGCAACAAATTTGTTGGAGATCATACATACAGATGTATGTGGTCCGATGAATATTGAGGCTCATGGCGGATATCGTTATTTTCTCACCTTCACAGATGACTTAAGCAGATATGGGTATATCTACTTAATGAAACACAAGTCTGAAACATTCGAAAAGTTCAAAGAATTTCAGAGTGAAGTTGAAAATCATCGTAACAAGAAAATAAAGTTTCTACGATCTGATCGTGGAGGAGAATATTTGAGTTACGAGTTTGGTGTACATTTGAAAAATTGTGGAATAGTTTCGCAACTCACGCCACCCGGAACACCACAGCGTAATGGTGTGTCCGAACGTCGTAATCGTACTTTACTAGATATGGTGCGATCTATGATGTCTCTTACTGATTTACCGCTATCGTTTTGGGGATACGCTCTAGAGACGGCCGCATTCACGTTAAATAGGGCACCATCAAAATCCGTTGAGACGACGCCTTATGAACTGTGGTTTGGCAAGAAACCAAAGTTGTCGTTTCTTAAAGTTTGGGGCTGCGATGCTTATGTGAAAAAGCTTCAACCTGATAAGCTCGAACCCAAATCGGAGAGCTGTGTCTTCATTGGATACCCAAAGGAGACTGTTGGGTACACCTTCTATCACAGATCCGAAGGCAAGACATTCGTTGCTAGGAATGGATCCTTTCTAGAGAAGGAGTTTCTCTCGAAAGAAGTGAGTGGGAGGAAAGTAGAACTTGACGAGGTAACTATACCTGCTCCTTTATTGGGAAGTAGTACATCACAGAAAATTGTTTCTGCGACACCTACACCATAAGTGAGGAAGCTAATGATGATAGTCATGAAACTTCAGATCAAAATACTACTGAACCTCGTAGATCAACCAGAGTAAGATCTACGCTAGAGTGGTACGGTAATCCTGTTCTGGAAATCATGCTACTAGATCATGATGAACCTACGAACTATGAAGAAGCGATGGTGAGCCCAGATTCCGCAAAGTGGCTTGAAGCCATGAAATCTGAGATGGGATCCATGTATGAGAACAAAGTATGGACTTTGGTTGACTTGCCCGATGATCGGCAAGCAATTGAGAATAAATGGATCTTTAAGAAGAAGACTGACGCTGATGGTAATGTTACTGTCTACAAAGCTCGACTTGTCGCAAAAGGTTTTCGGCAAGTTCAAGGGATTGACTACGATGAGACCTTCTCACTCGTAGCGATGCTTAAGTCCGTCCGAATCATGTTAGCAATTGCCGCATTTTATGATTATGAAATTTGGCAAATGGATGTCAAAACTGCATTCCTGAATGGATTTCTGGAAGAAGAGCTGTATATGATGCAACCAAAAGGTTTTGTCGATCCAAAAGGAGCTAACAAAGTGTGCAAGCTCCAGCGATCCATTTATGGACTGGTGCAAGCCTCTCGGAGTTGGAATAAACACTTTGATAGTGTGATCAAAGCATTTGGTTTTATACAGACTTTCGGAGAAGCCTGTATTTACAAGAAAGTGAGTGGGAGCTCTGTAGCATTTCTAATATTATATGTGGATGACATATTACTAATTGGAAATGATATAGAATTTCTGGATAGCATAAAGGGATACTTGAATAAGAGTTTTTCAATGAAAGACCTCGGTGAAGCTGCTTACATATTAGGCATAAAGATCTATAGAGATAGATCAAAACGCTTAATTGGACTTTCACAAACAACATACCTTGACAAAATTTTGAAGAAGTTCAAAATGGATCAAGCAAAGAAAGGATTCTTGCCTGTGTTACAAGGTGTGAAATTGAGTAAGGCTCAATGCCCGACCACTGCAGAAGATAGAGAGAATATGAAAGATGTTCCCTATGCATCAGCCATAGGATCTATCATGTATGCAATGTTGTGTACCAGACCCGATGTGTGCCTTGCAATAAGTCTAGCAGGGAGGTACCAAAGTAATCCAGGAGTGGATCACTGGACAGCGGTCAAGAACATCCTGAAATACCTGAAAAGGACTAAGGATATGTTTCTCGTATATGGAGGTGACAAAGAGCTCATCGTAAAAGGTTACGTTGATGCAAGCTTTGACACTGATCCGGACGATTCTAAATCACAAACCGGATACGTGTTTACATTAAACGGTGGAGCTGTCAGTTGGTGCAGTTCTAAACAAAGCATCATAGCGGGATCTACATGTGAAGCGGAGTACATAGCTGCTTCGGAAGCAGCGAACGAAGGAGTCTGGATGAAGGAGTTCATATCCGATCTAGGTGTCATACCTAGTGCATCGGGTCCAATGAAAATCTTTTGTGACAATATTGGTGCAATTGCCTTGGCAAAGGAATCCAGATTTCACAAGAGAACCAAGCACATCAAGAGACGCTTCAATTCCATCCGGAATCTAGTCCAGGTGAGAGACATAGAGATTTGCAAGATACATACGGATCTGAATGTTGCAGACCCATCGACTAAGCCTCTTCCATGAGCAAAACATGATCAGCACCAAGGTTCCATGGGTGTTAGAATCATTACGGTGTAATCTAGATTATTGACTCTAGTGCAAGTGGGAACTGAAGGAAATATGCCCTAGAGGCAATAATAAAGTTATTATTTATTTCCTTATAATCATGATAAATGTTTATTATTCATGCTAGAATTGTATTAACCGGAAACATAATACATGTGTGAATACATAGACAAACAAAGTGTCACTAGTATGCCTCTACTTGACTAGCTCGTTAATCAAAGATGGTTATGTTTCCTAACCATGAACAATGAGTTGTTATTTGATTAACGGGATCACATCATTAAGAGAATGATCTGATTGACATGACCCATTCCATTAGCTTAGCACCCGATCGTTTAGTATGTTGCTATTGCTTTCTTCATGACTTATACATGTTCCTATAACTATGAGATTATGCAACTCCCGTTTACCCGAGGAACACTTTGGGTACTACCAAACGTCACAACGTAACTGGGTGATTATAAAGGAGTACTACAGGTGTCTCCAAAAGTACATGTTGGGTTGGCGTATTTCGAGATTAGGTTTTGTCACTCCGATTGTTGGAGAGGTATCTCTGGGCCCTCTCGGTAATGCACATCACATAAGCCTTGCAAGCATTGCAACTAATGAGTTAGTTGCGAGATGATGTATTACAGAACGAGTAAAGAGACTTGCCAGTAATGAGATTGAACTAGGTATTGGATACCGACGATCGAATCTCGGGCAAGTAACATACCGATGACAAAGGGAACAACGTATGTTGTTATGCGGTCTGACTGATAAAGATCTTCGTAGAATATGTAGGAGCCAATATGGGCATCCAGGTCCCGCTATTGGTTATTGACCGGAGACGTGTCTCGGTCATGTCTACATTGTTCTCGAACCCATAGGGTCCGCACGCTTAAGGTTACGATGACAGTTATATTATGAGTTTATGCATTTTGATGTACCGAAGGTTGTTCGAAGTCCCGGATGTGATCACGGACATGACGAGGAGTCTCGAAATGGTCGAGACGTAAAGATTGATATATTGGAAGCCTATGTTTGGATATCGGAAGTGTTCCGGGTGAAATCGGGATTTTAC
>NC_041380.1:331802862-331849512 GCF_002162155.2 Triticum dicoccoides | reverse complement strand
CCCTAGTCCTATTAGGACTAGGAGAGGTGGCCGGGCCCCTCTCTCTCTTTTCCCCCTCCGCGAATCCTATTCCAACTAGGATTGGGGGGGGGGGGGAATCCTACTCCCAGAGGGAGTAGGACTCTCCTGGCGCGCCACACCTTGGCCGGCCAGCATCCCCCCTCTAGTCCTTTATATACTGAGGCAGAGGCACCCTAGAACACACAAGTTGATCCACGTGATCTATTCCTTAGCCGTGTGCGGTGCCCCCAGCCACCATATTCCTCGATAATACTGCGGAGTTTAGGCGAAGCCCTGCTGCTGTAGTACATCAAGATCGTCACCACACCGTCGTGCTGACGGAACTCTTCCCCGACACTTTGCTGGATCGGAGTCCGGGGATCATCATCGAGCTGAACGTGTGCTCGAACTCGGAGGTGCCGTAGTTTCGGTGCTTGATCGGTTGGATCGTGAAGACGTACGACTACTTCCTCTATGTTGTGTCAATGCTTCCGCAGTCGGTCTGTGTGGGTACGTAGACATCACTCTCCCCTCTCGTTGCTATGCATCACCATGATCTTGCGTGTGCGTAGGAATTTTTTTGAAATTACTACGAAACCCAACAGTTGAGTGTGGGAATTTATGCACGGTTTCAAGCGGCACCTAAGGAAAGTCACTATGTGGCGGTCAAATGAATCTTTCGATATTTGGCTCATACCCCAAACTTTGGCTTATGGTACCCAAGAGGAGCAAACTTCAAGCTTGTGGGGTATTCGGATTCCGATTGGGCGGGAGACAAAGTGGATAAGAAGTCCACTTCCGGAGGGTGCCAATTCCTTGGTTGCTCTTCGGTAAGTTGATCTTCCAAAAAGCAAAGTTGTGTGTCTCTCTCGTCCACCGAAGCGAAGTATGTAGCGGTCGGTAGTTGTTGTGCACAACTCTTATGGATGAGGCAAACTTTAAAGGATTACGGTGTCATTTGTGACAAAGTGCCTCTTTGGTGTGACAATGAAAGTGCCATCAAGATCTCTCTCAACCCGGTGCAACACTTCAAGACGAAGCATATTGTGATTCGGTATCACTTCGTCCGGGATCACAGTAGGCGAGGAGAGATCGACCTCAACTATGTCAACACTCATTATAACCTTGCAGATATTTTCACGAATCCCTTGGATGAAGCAAGATTTCGCGAGTTAAGGCATGAGCTAAATATCATTGATTCGAGCAATGCGACTTGAACCCTTGCACACCCCACCATACTCAATTTGTTGTCTAGTTTAGATGTAGGCATGGACATAGGGGGAGTGTTGTTCTCTCAATGAACTCTCCCTCCCCCCATTATGCATAAATTGATCAAGTCTTTCACATTAGCCATTGTTGATGGTACTTGTGCTTCAAAGACGAGTTTTGGTCATGGGCCCAAGGTTAAAATCTTCGCGGCGCCATACCTCTTGACTCAAATATAGGTGGCCTCAGCCACCGCCCTCTCTTGAAGAGTTGTGTCTTGGCCTCTTGCTGGTGTGTTCTCTCTTCGTCTTGCCTTTTGTTCTCTTTTTTTCGAGCTAAGCCGTGTTGTTTAGTTGCCGTGGCATGCTGGGCGGTACTACCACTGGTGGTGCGCGGTACTACCGCTCATAAGCGGTACTACCGCCCCCAGCGCGGTACTACCACTGCGGGACGGGACCAGGGGGTTATATCGGGGCAGGGGGAGGTTTCTTCTCCCCCATACCCATTCGCTTCGCCCCCTTGTTCCTCTTCCTCTCTCCAGCCACGCATCACCACGGGAGGGCTCCGGCGGATCTTCGTCTCCGGGGCGTCCCTTTCCATTTCCTTCGGTGGAGTCGATTCCCATCTCGTTCTCTTGCCATGGATGCCGGTATTGCCCCCGTTCCTTCTCTCCTTTTGTCTCGTTTTCACATCTTGTGTCTTAGGGGCAATGGTGGTTGCATCTCTAGATTTTTGGCTAAATCTAGGCTTGAGTAGGTTGGAGAAGGCAACTAGACTATCTTGATTAGAGTTTGGTAGGAATATTTTTGAATTTGGCAGGCCGGTAGTGCCGGATCTGACCATGGTAGTAGGGAACTGCTGTTTCCCCGCCTCGAGTGGTACTACCGCTCTCTTTGGAGCGGTACTACCGCTTGGGCGGTACTGCCGCATGCATGTCGCGGTACTACCGCTGCCTGCCAAGTTCCATCATGTTCCTGCCATACCTTGATCCTTTTGTTGTGTTTGTTGGCTTATGCTTGTTCTTTCTGGTTGTTTGCGTGTTCTTGTGTTTGGTTCCAGGTGATGAATATCCTGAGCCTCAAGCTCGCCGTGTCAACCCCGGGCGTGCAACGTCAAAGCGCTACCGCACCTCTGAGCCAGCAGGTGGTTCCTCTAGCTCTCAACCGCCACCAGCAGGCGCATCAGCAAGTGCTCCTCCACCACCTCAGCAGTCGAAAAGATCCGCCAACAAGCCAAAGGAAAAGACTGTGACTGAGATGACTGCCAATGAGTTTTGGGAAAAGCGTCGCCGCAACCCCTATGAGGCAGACCAAGATCCCACTTTGGTCAACCACCCGTTCTGGAACCGCTTTTAGTTTGCCATCTATTTTGATGTGATCAAGGCCAAGAAGAATCTCTATGTTGATGTTCGCTCCATCGACACTGATGCCATGGAGAAGGACCCTGAGTACTTTGGCGAAGCCCTTCAGATGTGTTCTCAGCTGAACATTCTCAGGATCATGCAGTTCAACAAGGATTTCGATGCAGATTTGGTGGCTCAATTCTTTGCTACCGTTCATCTTGCAACTGATGCCGACAGGACTCTGACTTGGATGACCAATGGCAAGTTTCTTTCCGTCAAGTGGAAGGCCTTCATGGAGTTACTTGATGTGGAAGATCAAGGGCTTGAGACTCCAGTAGGCTTCCGCCCTCACCGCAATGCTACATCCACTCACAAGCAAGCCCTTTGGCCCTACTGCACTGTGAAGGTTCACCCAGTGACTAAGAAGGAAACCTATGAGCTGTCTACGTATCTGGACATTCTTCATCGTGTCTTCCATGAGACTCTCTTCCCTCGCATCGGGAATCTGGATATGGTCCACTCCTATCTCGTGGACATGCTTCTTTTCTGCCAGCATGAGAAGGAAGCAAACACTGGAGAGAGTCTGGACATTTCTCATGTTATGTGGTCTAAACTTCTCTTTGCCGTTTCTGAGTGCAAGTGCCCGATATATGGTACATTCATCATGAGGCTCATTGAGAAGGCCTGGGCTCATGTCTATCCCAGAGTGCTGTTGGAAACTGGAGACTTGGTTTCTCATGAGATCAAGCGTCTGAGGAAGAAGGACAATTGGGGCACCCCAGCGCCTAAACCCGGGGGTCCATCTACTGTTGCTGCTGCCATGGAGCCTGAGGGTGAGGCTGCAACTGATGATCACGAGGAGGACTTTGGGCCCGCTAGTGCAGAACCTTCTTGGGCAAAGAAGCTTAAACGCAAGATGAAGAAGCTTTTCTGCATGGAGTCTCATGGTCAGTACATGAATCATGTGGCTGAGAAGCAGGCCAGGTGCGCCACAAGGAGCTCATGCATCACCTGGGTGTGACCGTTGCCAGCGGTTCTGAGGGATAGATCACTGAAGAGGAGGAATGGATTCACCAGCATTGCCCTTGGACCGATTCAGACGCCGAGCAGTTTCCGACCAACGATGGAGATGCAGACGATCAAGCTGAGATGTGATGTTCGAGATCCTCAGCTTGCCATCACCTGGAGTCGTAGCGTCGCTCTTTGCCCTTTTGGTGTCTCGATGCCAAAGGGGGAGAGAGTTTAGGGATTTGTGTTGTTGCGAGTGTGTATTTGTGTCTTGTGTTTTCTCATGTGTTTTCTCATTGTCTTTGTTTGGTTTGGTTTGGTGCCTGTGAGACCTAAGTTCTAGACATATGGTGTGAGACATATGCTCCCTATCGCTACCTTATTACTTATGTCTATTCAGTACTGTAGTATCTTATGAGTTGCATGCTTATCCTGTTTTATACCCTACTCTAATATATCCTGTATTAGAATTGTTAGACTATAAAATATAGGGGGAGTGTTGATCCGAATGTGTGTGTCTTGCATTCCAAAGGCTCCACTAACTAGGTGCACACATTCAGGGGGAGCCCGTCTATATTTTGTAGTTCTAAGTATCCTTACTGTTATATCTTGTCTTTGTGCAAATCCCTAGTTGTCATCAATCCACCAAAAAGGGGGAGATTGTTGAGGCATATCTCTCTCGACGTGGTTTTGGTGATTGATGACAACATGTTTGCGGACTAATCGTGTGCTTTGAGCATTTCAGAGATTCATCCTTGGCACGAGACGATTTCTTCCCCTCGGAGTGTCATTCAAGACGGTGTAGCTCTTCCGTTTCTCTTTCGGTGGACTAGTTGCGTAGAGGGCACCGTACTATCAAGAGGGGGTCCGCTGTGGTATTGCTTGGGTGGAATCAACACGTACACATCCGCTTTTTACCCTCCGAGCCCTTCCGCTTCGATGGAGAGATCTTTATCTACTTGTGTGTCTTGTTTGGGTCCCAGTGGTAGTACCGTGCTACCCAGGGGTAGTACCGCTGAGGGGTCACAAGCGGCAGTACCGCTCCGCAGCGGTAGTACCGCCGTGTCTCCGCAGATGTACTACCGCTGGCTTGTCAGGTTCCTACCGCCTCGTCTCGAGGGCTCTTTTTCTCGTGTCGGGTTTTGCGGCACTAGTTGCGGCAGTAGAGGCGGTAGTACAGCTTCTCAGCGGTAGTACCACCCCTACCACCGCGGTAGTACCGCTCTGGGTCCAGGTCCCTGCTTCCCTCCTTTGCGCGGCAGTACTGCTAGGTGGATCGGCAGTACCGCTGGCTCAGCGGTAGTACCGCCCTCCCAAGCGGTACTACCACCCTCTGCGGGGCTGTTTAGTGGGGCAATGGTTGGATTGTTGCCCCCACTATAAAAGGGGGTCCCCTTCTTCCCCGTTGACCCACCTCTTCCCCCTAAAGCTCCATTTATGCTCCAAGCTCCATTTTTGCCCGATCTATCTCTCTAGCCAATCAAACTTGTTGATGTGCTCGGGAGTGGTTGAGAAGGCCCCGATCTACACTTCCACCAAGAGATTTTTGATTCCCCCACCTATCCCTAGCGGATCTTGTTACTCTTGGGTGTTTGAGCACCCTAGACGGTTGAGGTCACCACGGAGCCATAGTCTATTATGGTGAAGCTTCGTGGTATTGTTAGGAGCTTCCGATTAAGTTGTGGAGATTGCCCCAACCTTGTTTGTAAAGGTCCGGTCGCCGCCTTCAAGGGCACCAATAGTGTAATCGCGGCATCTCGCATTGTGTGAGGGCGTGAGGAGAATACGGTGGCCCTAGTGGCTTCTTGGGGAGCATTGTGCCTCCACACCGCTCTAACGGAGACGTACTTCCCCTCAAAAGGAAGGAACTTCGGTAACACATCCTCGTCTTCACCGGATCCACTCTTGGTTATTTCTTACCTTTACTTGTGCAAGCTCTTTAGTGTTACTTCTCTTGCTTGCTTGTTTGTTCATTGTTATTGCATTATATAGGTTGCTCACCTAGTTGCACATCTAGACAACCTACTTTGATGCGAAGTTTAATTTGGTAAAGAAAAGTTAAAAATTGTTAGTTGCCTATTCACCCCCCTCTAGTCAACCATATCTATCCTTTCACCTGTGATGACTAAAGTCGGGTCGGCTCGTAGAGTACCTGCAAGTGATTCACGGATTGGGTCCAAAAGGACGTTTGTCCCGACGGCCCTCTGAGTGAATCTTTGTGGCGAAGCGACAGGGTGGGTTGAGACCACCTAGGAAAGATGTGGGCCTGGCCCTGGTCGGCGTCCGCGGTTATTTCAAAATAACACGCTTAACGAGATCTGGGTATTTGATCTGAGTCTGGCCACTAGCCTATACGCACTAACCAACTACGCGGGAATAGTTATGGGCACTCGACGTCGTGGTATCAGCCGAAGCTTTCGTGACGTCAGCGGCTGAGCGGCGCGTGCCGGGTTGGACTGGAACACCTGCTCTTGTATAAGGGAGGCTAGGTCTACTCGCCGGCCGCGTACGCAACATGCAGGTGTGCAATGGGCAAAGGGACCGGACCCCTGCGCCATAGGATTTAGACCGGCGTGTTGACCTCTCTGTTGTGCCTAGGTAGGGCTGCGACGTGTTGATCTTCCGAGGTCGGGCATGACCCAGAAAAGTGTGTCCGGACAAAGGGGATCGAGCGTGTTGGGAAATGTGGTGCACCCCTGCAGGGAAGTTTATCTATTCGAATAGTCGTGTCCCTAGGTAAAAGGATGACCCAGAGTTGTACCTTGACCTTATGACAACTAGAACCAGATACTGAATAAAACACACCCTTCAAGTGCCAGATACAACAGGTGATCGCTCTCTCACAGGGCGACGAGGGGAGGATCACCGGGTAGGAATATGATATGAGATGATACATGGTGAACTTACCATCTACTCTCTTCTATGTGCTGCAAGATGGAGGTTGCCAGAAGCGTAGTCTTCGATAGGACTAGCAATCCCCCTCTTATTCCGGCATTCTGCAGTTCAGTCCACATATGCTACCCTTTTCCATTTGATACCAATGCACACATATGTAGTGTAGCTCCTTGCTTGCGAGTACTTTGGATGAGTACTCACGGTTGTTTTGCTCCCCCCTTTTCCCCTTTTGATACCCGATTGTTGCGACTAGATGATGGAGTCTAGGAGCCATATGCCACCGTCATAGACGACTCCTACTACACTGGAGGTGCCTACTACTACGTGCAGGCCACTGACGATGACCAGGAGTAGTTTAGGAGGATCCCAGGCAGGAGGCCTGCGCCTCTTTCGATCTGTATCCCAGTTTGTGCTAGCCTTCCTGAGGCAAACTTGTTTAACTTATTTCTGTACTCAGATATTGTTGCTTCCACTGACTCGTCTATGATCGAGCTCTTGTATTCGATCCCTCGAGGCCCCTGGCTTGTAATATGATGCTTGTATGACTTATTTTATTTGTAGAGTTGTGTTGTGATATCTTCCCTTAGTCCTTGATCTTGACCGTACATGTTTGCGTGTATGATTAGTGTACGGTCAAATCGGGGGCGTCACATTTTTTCCGTCCGGAGTCTCATCCCGACTTGTGGGGGAATCATAGTCTCCATCATCCTTTCCTAACATGGGACAATGCTCTAATAATGATGACCATCACACTATTATTTACTTACAACTCAAGAATTACAACTCGATACTTAGAACAAAATATGACTCTATATGAATGCCTCCGGCGGTGTACCGGGATGTGCAATGACTCATGAGTGACATGTATGAAAGAATTATGAACGGTGGCTTTGCCACAAATACGATGCCAACTACATGATCATGCAAAGCAATATGACAAGATGAAGCCTGTCATAATAAATGAAATAGTGGAAAGTTGCATGGCAATATATCTCGGAATGGCTATGGAAATGCCATAATAGGTAGGTATGGTGGCTGTTTTGAGGAAGGTATATGGTGGGTTTAAGGTACCAGCGAAAGTTGCGCGGTACTAGAGAGACTAGCATGGTGGAAGAGTGAGAGTGCGTATAATCCATGGACTCAACATTAGTCATAAAGAACTCACATACTTATTGCAAAAATTTATTAGTTATCATAAAAAAGTACTAAGTGCATGCTCCTAGGGGGATATATTGGTAGGAAAAGACCATCGCTCGTCCCCGACCGCCACTCATAAGGAGGACACTCAATAAATAAATCATGCTCCGACTTCATCACATAGCGGTTCACCATGCGTGCATGCTACAGAATCACAAACTTTAACACAAGTATCTCTCAAATTCACAACTACCCCACTAGCATGACTCTAATATCACCATCTTCATATCTCAAAACAATCATAAAGAATCAAACTTCTCATAGTATTCAATGCACTTTATATGATAGTTTTTATTATACCCATCTTGGATGCCCATCATATTAGGAGTAAATTCATAACCAAAGCAAATTACCATACTGTTTAGGACTCTCAAAATAATATAAGTGAAGCACGAGAGTTCATCTATTTCTTCAAAATAAAACTACCGTCGTGCTCTAAAAGATATAAGTGAAGTACTAGAGCAAACGACAAACTACTCCGAAAGATATAAGTGAAGATCAATGAGTAGTCAAATAATTATGAAACTATGTCAAGACTCTCTAACACTTAAGAATTTAAGATCTTGGTATTTTATTCAAACAGCAAGCAAAACAAAAGAAAATAAAATGACGCTCCAAGCAAAAGACATATCATGTGGTGAATAAAAATATAGCTCCAAGTAAAGTTACCGATGAACGAAGACGAAAGAGGGGATGCCATCCAGGGCATACCCAAGCTTAGGCTCTTGGTTGTCCTTGAATATTACCTTGGGGTTCCTTGGGCATCCCAAATCTTAGGCTCTTGCCACTCCTTATTCCATAGTCCATCGAATCTTTACCCAAAACTTGAAAACTTCACAACACAAAACTTAACAGAAAACTCGTAAGCTCCCTTAGTATAAGAAAATAAATAACCACTAAGGTACTGTTTTTAACTCATTCTAAATTAATATTCTTGTAATATATACTGTATTAAAACTTATCTATGGTTCATACCCTCCGATACTACTCATAGATTCATCAAAATAAGCAAACAACACAATAAAAACAGAATCTGTCAAAAACAGAACAGTCTGTAGTAATCTGGATCAAACGTATACTTATTGAACCCCAAAAATTCTAAAATAAATTTCTGGACCTGAGGAATTTATCTATTAATCATCTTCAAAAAGAATTAACTAAATAGAGCTCTCCAGTAAAAAATGGCAGCAAATCTCGTGAGCGCTAAAGTTTCTGTTTTTTACAGCATGATCACAAAGACTTTCCCCAAGTCTTCCCAAAGGTTCTACTTGGCACAAACACTAATTAAAACATAAAACCACATCTAAGCAGAGGCTAGATGAATTATTTATTACTAAACAGGAGCAAAAATCAAGGATCTAAAATAAAATTGGGTTTCCTCCCAACAAGCGCTATCATTTAATGCCCCTAGCTAGGCATGATAATTTCAACGATGCTCACATAAAAGATAAGAATTGTAACATAAAGAGAGCATCATGAAGAATATAACTACCACATTTAAGCCTAACCCACTTACTATGCATAGGGATTTTGTGAGCAAACAACTTATGGGAGCAATAATCAACTAGCATAGGAAGGCAAAACAAGCATAACTTTAAAATTTTAAGCACATAGAGAGGGAACTTGATATTATTGCAATTCATACAAGCATATGTTACTCCCTCATAATAATTTTTAGTAGCATCATGAATGAATTCAACAATATAACCATCACATAAAGCATTCTTTTCATGAGCCACAAGCATACAATTTTTATTACTCCCCACATAAGCAAATTTCTTCTTATTCGGAATGGTGGGAGTATCATAAGAGACTCGAATACTATAAATTGTTTCCACACTAAAAGAGTAATGTTCAGAAAAGGGGTAATCATAATCATGACAAGTTTTATAAATATAATCATCACTACTCTTTATAGCATAAGTGTCATCGCAATAGTCATCATAAATAGGAGGCATGCTATCATCATAATGAATTTGCTCATCAAAACCTCGGGGACTAAAAATATCATCTCCATTAAACATAGCATCCCCAAGCTTGGGACAAACATTAATTGTAGCAAATATATTCTCAAACATGTCATTCTCATCAAACATAGCATCCCCAAGCTTGGGCCTTTTCATATCATAAGCATAATCACTCTCATCATTAATAGTATGGATAGCACCAATAGTGTAGCAATTATCATCATCACAATGAGTAATAGGAGAAAAATTATTTGGGAGAGATACCTTTCTACCTTTGCTTCTCTGTCTTTTCTTTTTCTTATTCACATCATGTGTGGGTTCAATCCTCTTTTTGGAGCTCCTTATTAATGAGATTGGTTGAATAGAAGGCTCCTCCTCATTACCTGATTCATCATAAGAAATAATAGGAGGATATTGGGAAGTTTCTTCCCTTTCATTAGTATTCTCTTCATCTTCTATTTGTTTTCTTTTCTTTATGTAATTGGCAATATAAGGATTTTCAATACAATTCACCACACAATACATATAAATTTTCTCTAGATCAAAATCAAGAAGTTTATCACGGGCAAATACTGGAAGATAGTTAGTTATACATTTCATTTCTTCATAACCCATAAGCAAACTAAGTTCATTATGATGTGCAAGGGAAATCAAGTCATCACAATTTTTGTAAACGATTAGATCATGAAACAATTTGCATCGGATGGTTAAATGACCATGTTCATTGCAAAGTTCACAAGTACGGCTAAGAAAATTTAAATTTTCAGCACAAACATCTAGCCTTTCTTGCAACCATTTGTTTCTAAGTACTTATGCCTCTTGAAAAATCTATCTTCCCTAATTGGTGTGTACTTGCAAACTCTATGCACTCCACAAAAATCGACATGCTTATAAGAGACATTCTCATCATAACTAGTGCAATCATCATTAGTACTATGGATATTCAAAGAGTTCATACTAATAACATTGCAATCATGCTCATCATTCAAAGATTTAGTGCCAAACATTTTAATGCATTCTTCTTCTAACACTTTGGCACAATTTTCCTTTCCATCATACTCATGAAAGATATTAAAAAGATGAAGCGTATGAGGCAAACTCAATTCCATTTTTTGTACTTTTCTTTTATAAACTAAACTAGTGCTAAAACAAGAAACAAAAAGATTCAATTGCAAGATCTAAAGATATACCTTCAAGCACTCACCTCCCCAGCAACGGCGCCAGAAAAGAGCTTGATGTCTACTACACAACCTTACTCTTGTAGACGTTGTTGGGCTTCCAAGTGCAGAGGTTTGTAGGATAGTAGCAAATTTTCCTCAAGTGGATGACCTAAGATTTATCAATCCGTGGGAGGCGTAGGATAAAGATGGTCTCTCTCAAACAACCCTGCAACCAAATAACAAAGAGTCTCTTGTATCCCCAACACACCCAATACAATGGTAAATTGTATAGGTGCACTAGTTCAGCGAAGAGATGGTGATACAAGTGCAATATGGATGGTAGATAAAGGTTTTTGTAATCTGAAAATATAAAAACAGCAAGGTAACTAATGATAAAAGTGAGCACAAACGGTATTGCAATGTGTTGAAACAAGGCCTAGGGTTCATACTTTCACTAGTGCAAGTTCTCTCAACAATAATAACATAATTGGATCATATAACTATCCCTCAACATGCAACAAAGAGTCACTCCAAAGTCACTAATAGTGGAGAACAAACGAAGAGATTATGGTAGGGTACGAAACCACCTCAAAGTTATTGTCGGTGTCAAAACCGGCGGATCTCGGGTAGGGGGTCCCGAACTGTGTGTCTAGGCCGGATGGTAACAGGAGGCAAGGGACACGAAGTTTTACCCAGGTTCGGGCCCTCTCGATGGAGGTAAAACCCTACGTCCTGCTTGATTAATATTGATGATATGGGTAGTACAAGAGTAGATCTACCACGAGATCGGAGAGGCTAAACCCTAGAAGCTAGCCTATGGTATGATTGTTGTTCTATATGTTGTTCTACGGACTAAAACTCTCCGATTTATATAGACACCGGAGAGGGTTAGGGTTACACAAAGTCGGTTACAATAGTAGGAGATCTACATATCCGTATCGCCAAGCTTGCCTTCCACGCCAAGGAAAGTCCCTTCCGGACACGGGACGGAGTCTTCAATCTTGTATCTTCATAGTCCAGGAGTCCGGCTGAAGGTATAGTCCGGCCATCCGGACACCCCCTAATCCAGGACTCCCTCAGTAGCCCCCGAACCAGGCTTTAATGATGTGGCGCGCAGATTGTCTTCGGCATTGCAAGGCGTGTTCTCCTCCAGATTTCGTGTACCTGTTGAATAAAGTCTGGCTTCTTGTAAATGTTGCGCTCCTCAGCTTCTACTCCCAATAATGGTCATCTCCCACGTGTCAAACGAATATGAAAAGTCTGAGTGTTTTTACATTCAAACCCCTAGCCGCGTAAATGAGCCGCCCATTTAAGGGGACGAGGATTTAGATCCAAACCACACCTTCTCCCCTTCGCGAGTGTTCATCAGAGCGCATCCGACAAAGGTCCATCCCACCATGGCCAGCCGTCATAACTCCTCCTTTCGCCCTTCCAGCCCTCAGCCTGGATATTGGGAGAGATGCTCCGTCCCGCATAGCGAGCTAGTGACACTCCAGACCAAGGGATTTCTCCCCCCGACCTATATGATCCCGGTTCGAGCCGGCCTTGCCATCTATAATGGCGGAAAGCAAGCGGAGAGTGCCCCTAATCCCTCCAAAGGAGAGCGGGTATGCCTCGTCCCTTATTTAATAAGGGGGCTCGGGTTTCCAATCCATCCATTTCTCCGGGGGCTGCTGGAGTTCTACGGCCTCCAGCTACACAATCTCACGCCTGCCTCCGTACTGCATATCGCGGGCTTCGTAGCCCTCTGCGAGCTGTTTTTGGGTATCGAGGCTCATTTCGAGCTATGGAAAAGGTTATTCTGCCTTGTGCCCCGCTCTAAGGAGGGGTCAATGTATCAAGTGGGCGGAGCCAAAGTGTGGCGCATCGCCGGGACCGGATATCTATTCGGAACCCCAAAGAAGGCGTCCGAAGACTGGCCTTCGGAATGGTTTTATATAGAGGATGTCTCACTGCCGGATCCTGTTCGGATTGGCCTCCCTGAGTTCAACAGTGCTCCCTTAAAGAAGCGCCTAAGCTGGCGTTCACGGAGCCCTCAGAGGGAAAGTGACAGGGACATCATTTACCTGATGGGCCGAATAAGATTGTTAGCCCATTCCGGACTGACCATGATCGGGGTTATGGCCGAATGCATCATGCGGGGGGTGCAGCCGCTTCAGTATAGAAGCCACCCCATGTGGGACTTCAACGGGGAGGACGATGCCACTCGCTACGGCCGTAAGGGGCCGGATTCAGCTGCCGCTCTACTAAAGATCTTGTCCACTTTGTATAAGGGAGAAGCGGAGGAATTTCTCTGCGTCAACCCACAGGGTGGATTCTCTATGCACAATCCCCCAAGCTAGGTAAGCGGTCACATTTACTTGTCCATCTGTTTTGTATTCCCATTGTTAAATATTCAGTCTAACGACTTCAACGCAGGAACTGCGCCGGGCTGTTAAGGAAATAAACAGCCCTCCTCCACAACCCGAGGACCCAGGACGGTCCCTCGACCCGGCCTCTCAAGAGGATCCGGACATATCTGTGGAGCTGATTGATGGAGTGTTCCATCAATTGAGCAAGGACAACGCCTTGGTGGCCATTACGGCCGATTACCCAGGGCTAATCCCGGCCTCCCAGGTAACTGAGATCGAAGTCCCAGTACCCCGAATAGGTGTCCGCCCTCTCGTGTTTTCAGTTTCCTGATTACAATCGAGCTTTGCAGGGGAGGTTTTTGAGACGGGAGGCCGAACCTGCGGCGGCAAGCCAATGAGGGGCCGCAGGGGCCCGTGCGCAGAAAAGAGGCACAGTCCGGACCGAGGCGTCAGCGTAAAGGTATGGCGCGCCCCCTTATCCTAGGTGTTACACCTGCGAGGCATATTAACACTCGTGCTCTCTTCAGGACAAAGAGACCTCGCCAGACTATACCCGGAGAGGCTGCCAACCGCGCCTCCACCAGCCAGGCTCCGAAGCCTGGTCCGGAGGCGGAGGCGAACACAAGGCGCGCACCGGACGCTCCTCCGATGGAGGATGTGGACAGGTTGTCTGCCACCAACTCTGAGGTGGAGAGTGCCATGAACCACAGGCATCGCCGGACAATTCTTTGCAACGCTTGTTTCTCCCAAGAGGCATTAGATGCCTTTAATTCGGGAGATGCGTACCTCCCTGCCGCTCAAAATGGTCTAGCCAGAGCCACGGAGCAATATGTGAAAGACATACGGGTAAGAAAATTTTGGTAATTATATATATATATATATATATACCAGTAGCCCCCGAGACTTGAAATAGTTAGAATAACTGATTTAAGTATCATTTGTTATGCAGGTTCTAACAGAAAAGAATTCCCTACTGTCCAAGGAGCTAGAAGAGTGCAAAGCCCAACTTGAGGCCGCACTAGACGTGGCAAGCGAGCCCAAGGAGACCCCCTCTGGTAATATACACTTCGAAAGATAAGTATTTTGCGAAGCACGACATGGGTGCGAATCTGACAAATGAAATTGCAGATGGCGCCGGATTGAATCCGGAAAGGCAACACCTCCTACGCCAGCTAAAGGCTGGTGAGAAGGTGCTGACAAAGGTGAGGCGGGAGAAGAACGATCTCCAAGATGCCAACACCAAGCTGGGTGTCGAGCTGAAAGATGTTCGTGCCCAGCTGTCAGACTCCGTTAAGGAAAATCAGCAGCTTCGGCGCGGCATATTTAGTAAGTGCTTGAACGAACCTTTGAAAGAAAGTTCGGCGGGGAAGTCGACTAACAGAGCAATGTCTGTAGGTGTGCTAACAGGTCGTCCTGCAGAGGAGATGCCCGGTTCTACGGGTGACCTTCTTCCCGAGCTCTCGCAACTGCTCGATCGAGTTCGGCAGGCGATGCAAGGCGTCGCCCAGGCCCTGTGGCCATCCATCTCCATGCCCGAAGGTCTTGAAGAGCTTGTGGAGAAGCTAAAGGGAGCACGGCGGTGCTTCCGATTGTGGAAGATATCGGCATGCCGTCAAGGCGCTAGCGAGGCTTGGGCCATGGTGAAGACGCGGTACACAAAGGCTGACCCCAACCACATGGCCGAGGTCGGTCCTGTAGGGCCTGATGGGAAGGAGGTCCCTGTAAGCTTAGTATACGGCCAAGTAGAGTTGGCCACAAAGTATTCCCAGCAGGACTATAAATTAGACAGCCTGTTAGATGGTATTGAAGAGGAATACAATCAGTCAAAATGACTATGTAATTTAATTGACATTTATAATGCCTTCTAGCCGGATTGTAGATCATTTGTCATGGCCGACCTTTTCGCTTCAGCCTCGGGACCTGACGGTCCGGAGTGTGTCCGAATTCCCGTGCGGTTATATAGGAACCGGGGAATGCATGGAGACCAGGCGTATGGGTCATTAGTGCATGAACAGACAAGTGCCCGACTAGTTATGTTATATTACATGGTTAGTAAGAAACATCTTCCAGGGAGAATAGTTCCGTTAGGGGTTCCTTTCCCTGGGAGGCATGCCCTAAAGTGCATGTCCATGCTACGAAAAGAAACACAGGAAAACATCTGGGGGCGTATAGATAAATAAAATAAAAAAAGATCATCTTTAGTTCACCGACCGAATATTCCCTTAAGAACGCTACCTTTCGGCTTCACCCAGTCTGAGGTACACGTCCGGCTGACCCGGCAGTAACAATCGCAGAGGTGCTCCCTTTACCACCTAGCCGAACAATCGGGAACATAGGGGTAAGCACAGGAGCCAGGCAACCCAGCTTGGCCAAAACTTAAGTCATATCGATGCATATAATGGTGAATAAAAGGTACATGCGGAAGTGTGACACATGTGTTGGGCATGAAGCCCATATGAATAAGCTTCTGTTTAAAGAAGCCCCCAGGTTTAATGAGCGCGGATAGCGCATCACTTTATGAGCCTTAAAAGGCTATAAGAGAGAGAGAGAGAGAGAGAGAGAGAAGAAGAGGAATGTAAGACAGAAAGTATATAAAAATGGACAGAGGAAGGAGACGAACACAGAGTCCGGCGCTAGGCATAGAATCTTCGGAGACGGGCTGCGTTCCATGGGTTCGGCTCGAGTCGGTTATCCGATGCATCTCGCAGGCGGTATGCTCCACCAGTCAGGACTTGGTCGATTATGAAGGGACCTTCCCACTTGGGCTTGAGTTTGTCCTTTTTCTTGTCTGGTAGTCGTAGAACTAATTCGCCAACGTTGTAATTTTTGGCCTGTACTTCTCTGCTTTGGTATCTTCGAGCCTGCTGTTGATAGAATGCGGAACGGGCTTTTGCCACGTCACGCTCCTCCTCCAATGCGTCCAAGCTGTCCTGCCGATCGAGCTCGGCTTCTCTTTCTTCATACATGCGCACTCGAGGTGAGTCATGAATTATGTCGCAAGGCAAAACTGCCTCTGCGCCGTACACCATAAAGAATGGTGTGTATCTGGTGGTGCGATTCGGCGTGGTCCGCAGCCCCCAGAGTACGGAGTCGAGATCCTCTACCCAGTGCGTGTTAGATTCCTTGAGGGACCGCACTAATCTGGGTTTGATGCCGCTCATGATAAGACCATTTGCACGTTTGACCTAGCCGTTAGTTTGTGGGTGATAGACGGAAGCATAATCGAGCTTGATGCCCATGTTTTTGCACCAGAGTTTTACCTTGTTGGCCGTAAAGTTCGTGCCGTTATCTGTGATAATGCTGTGGGGGACTCCGTAATGGTGTACAACCCCGGATATAAAGTCTATCACCGGTCCGGATTCGGCCGTCTTAACAGGCTTGGCTTCTATCCATTTGGTGAACTTATCCACCATGACCAGTAAGTATTTTTGCTTGTGGGTTTCGCCTTTAAGGGGTCCAACCATGTAAAGCCCCCAGACCGCGATGGGCCAAGTGATGCAGATAGTTTGGAGGGCGGTGGGTGGCATATGGCTTTGGTTTGCAAAGAGCTGGCAACCGGTGCATCGTTGGACTAAGTCCTGGGCGTCTGCCCGGGCCGTCGGCCAATAAAAGCCTGTACGGAAGGCCTTGCTTACAAGGGACCGAGCTGCCGCGTGATGACCGCCGAGTCCGGCATGAATTTCAACCAGGAGGTTCCGCCCTTCCTACAGATGCACCTTTGAAGGACTCCGGTAGTGCTTTTCTTATAAAGCTCTCCCTCATGGACTTTGTAGGCTTTGGATCGCCGCACTATGCAGCGTGCCTCATTTTGGTCCTCGGGGAGTTCCTGCCTAGTAAGGTAGGCGAGGAATGGTTCCGTCCACGGGGAGATAACGGCCATTATTACGTGGGCTGAAGGTGTCATTTCATTGGCAGAGCCTCCGATTGTGTCGGAATGTTCGGTGTCGGGCAGTGCGGTTGGGTCTGGGCTGTTATTGTTCGGCTCCCCTTCCCATACTACGAATGGCTTGAACAGCCTTTCCAAGAAGATGTTGGGGGGGACTACATCGTGTTTTGCGCCGATGCGTGCCAGGACATCTGCCGCCTGATTATTTTCCTGGGCTACATGGTGGAATTCAAGCCCTTCGAACTGAGCTGACATTTTTAGGACGGCGTTGCGGTAAGCTGCCATTTTTGGATCCTTGGCATCGAAATCTCCATTTATTTGGGATATCGCGAGGTTCGAGCCCCCGCACACCTCTAGGCGTTGAATGCCCATGGATACTGCCATCCGGAGACCATGTAAAAGGGCCTCATATTCGGCTGCATTGTTGGACTCCGTGTAATAATCTAGAGTACGTATTGAACTGTGTCTCCTGTGGGGGACGTCAAAACGACGCCAGCCCCTAGTCCGGCCAACATCTTGGAGCCGTCGAAATGCATGATCCAATTTGAATATGTGCCGTACTCTTTAGGGAGTTCGGCCTCCGTCCATTCTGCGACGAAGTCGGCCAAGAGTTGCGACTTGATGGCTCACCGTGGCTTATAAGTTATGTCCAACGGGAGGAGCTCAATGGCCCATTTTGCAATCCGGCCCGTTGCGTCTTGGTTGTTTATAATATCGTTAAGTGGTACTTCCGAGGCTACTGTTATTGAACACTCTTGAAAGTAGTGTCATAGCTTTCGGGATGCCATGAATACCGCGTACGCAATCTTTTGATAATGCGGGTACCGTGATTTGCAGGGAGTGAGGACAGTGGACACATAATAGACCGACTTTTGAAGGGGGAATTTGTGTCCGTCCGTTTCTCGTTCGATGACGAGTACTGTGCTTACAACCTGATGTGTTGCTGCAATGTACAATAGCATTGGTTCACCAATGTTTGGCGCGGCCAGGACTGGGTTTGTTGCCAATATGGATTTTATTTCGTCGAGTCCGGCCGTGGTTGCATCTGTCCATTTGAAGTGTTCGGTGCGCCGAAGCAGGCGGTAAAGGGGTAGGGCCTTTTCTCCCAAGTGGGAGATAAAGCGGCTTAGAGCCGCCACGCATCCGGTTAACTTTTGTATTTGTTTGAGGTCCTTTGGGATATCCAGTTGCGACAGAGCTCGGATCTTGGTGGATTTGCTTCAATTCCTCTACCAGATACAATGAAGCCCAAGAGCTTTCCGGCTGGAATGCCGAAAACACATTTTTCCGGGTTGAGCTTGATGTCGTATGTTCGGAGGTTATTGAATGTGAGCCTCAAGTCGTCTACTAGGGATTCGACATGTCTTGTTTTAACGACCACATCATCTACATATGCCTCCACTATTTTGCCGATCTGGTTTGCCAGACATGTCTGAATCATGCGCTGATATGTTGCGCCGGCGTTTTTGAGCCCGAAGGGCATTGTGTTGAAGCAGAATGGGCCATATGGTGTGATGAATGCCGTTGCGGCTTGGTCTGGTTCTGCCATCTTGATTTGATGGTAGCCGGAATATGCGTCGAGGAAACACAACGAATTGTGTCCTGCGGTAGCGTCGATAATTTGATCGATGCGGGGGAGGTGGAAGGGATCCTTTGGGCAAGCCTTGTTAAGGTCCTTAAAATCAACGCACAGGCGCCAGGATTTGTCCTTCTTTGGTACCATCACCAGGTTTGCTAGCCAGTCCGGATGTTTTATATCTCTGATGAATCCGGCCTCCAATAGCTTTGCTAGCTCTTCTCCCTTGGCCTGTCTCTTAGGTTCGGAAAAACGCCGAAGAGCTTGTTTGACAGGCTTGAATCCTTTTAGGATATTTAAGCTGTGCTCGGCCAGCCTGCGTGGGATTCCTGGCATGTCTGAAGGGTGCCAGGCGAAAATGTCCCAGTTCTCTCGTAGGAACTCTCGCAGTGCGGCGTCTACATCAGGGTCTAAATGTGCCCCGATGGAAGCTGTTTTATTGGGGTCCGTTGGATGGACCTGGAATTTGACTATTTCGTCCGCCGGTTTAAAGGAGGTGGACTTGGATCTTTTGTCGAGTACCACATCGTCCCTATTCACCGTAGAGCGCAGTCCAGTCAGTTCCTCAGCCGCTAGGGCATCAGATAGTGCCTCGAGGGCCAGTGCGGCTGTCTTGTTTTCGGCACGGAGTGCTATGTTCGGATCACTAGCGAGAGTGATGATCCCGTTAGGCCCGGGTATCTTGAGCTTCATGTACCCGTAATGGGGTATTGCTTGGAAGATTGTAAACGCTTCCCGCCCTAGCAGAGCATGATAACCGCTGCTGAACGAAGCCACATGGAACGTGACCTCTTTGGACCTGTAATTATCCGGCGTGCCGAACACCACATCTAGTGTGATTTTTCCTGTACAGCGCGCTTCCCGACTAGGGATTATTCCTCTAAAGGTTGTGCTGCTTCGCTTAATGCGGTTCCAGTCTATTTCCATTTTTTAAAGGATTTCCTCATAAATGAGGTTCAATCCGCTGCCGCCGTCCATGAGTACCTTGGTAAGATGAAAGCCGTCCACTATTGGACTGAGGACCAATGCGGCTGGTGCTCGGGCTGTTCGGAATTTAGGTTCATCACTGGCGTTAAAGGTAATAGCCGTGTCACTCCATGGGTTTATTGTTGCTACTTGGTAGACTTTGGCAAGGCTGCGGAGTGTCCTTTTTTGCATATTATTTGATGCGAAAGTCTCGAAGACTGTTAATACAGTATTGGTGTCTCTGGGGTGGCTTTCTGTGGCCTCCGGAATTAGGAGATTTTCGCCAATTTTGGCCACCTGCTGGAGTATCCAACATGCTCTGAGGCTGTGAGTTGGTGTGGCGTCCTCTGTACTGTGAATTTTACAGGGTCCATTGAGCCATCCTTCCAGTACGGTTCCATACCCTGTAGAGGGTTTCTGCTTTTTAGTGCTTGACCCGGGTGTCTGGTGATGATGCACCCTTTTATTTTTGACTGGGTTTGTATTCAGGGCCGGATTGTCCCAAAATTTTATTTCGGTTTTCCAGGCGCTTTCCATCGCACAGTACTTTTGTACAATGGACGCCAAGTCAGCGAAGCGTGTAATATCACGGCGACTTATGGCGTTGAGTATTCCCTTGTCCGTGCAATTATTGCAGAAGATTGAGATTGCGTCTTCCTTGCGGCAGTCCCTTAGCCTGTTCTTAACTAGGAGGAATCTGGCCCAGTAATGATGTACTGTTTCATCGGGCTCTTGCCTAATTTTGGATAGATCGCTTATGTTGGGGTGGGTGGGTGGAATTAAATCCGAAGCCTCACCCCATCTGAGGCTCAGAGGCCGAGGAATTTCCGAACTCGAAAATTTGGATTCCTGGATGTTGTCCAATGAATCAAGCCCGTCGCCTGACTCTAAGTTCAGGTCTTGAGTGACATCCTCCCCTCCGCGGGTATCCGGCTTGGAGGGATTGGGAATCCTGACGTAGTGAGTCCTTAAGATAGATGAAGGGTCGCCGCACTATCCCTCTACCACGGCAACGTGATGGGTGACTTGGGAAGAGTTAATCTCTCTCAGATCGGGTTTAGGCCCAATCTAGTCGTAATCCGTAGCGACTCCCAGGGCGGCGAAGCGATCCAAGAGCTCATTTATGGAGGAGAGCTCCATTGGATCTAACTGCTCGGCGAGTTCCGAGCTGACATGAAGATTGTTTTCGATGGCTCGAGAGGTCATCGTCGGCGCAGAAGCCGAACAGGCGGTCATAAGAAAACCACCTAGCCAGAGGGTTTGGCCGACAGCCAAAGCTCCCTTAGCAACGGTGCCGTCTTTAAAGACGGGGCGAGGCATCCTTCCTGATGGCGACGACACAGAGGAACTCTCAATGAAAGCACCAATGTCGGTGTCAAAACCGGCGGATCTCGGGTAGGGGGTCCCGAACTGTGCGTCTAGGCCGGATGGTAACAGGAGGCAAGGGACACGAAGTTTTACCCAGGTTCGGGCCCTCTCGATGGAGGTAAAACCCTACGTCCTGCTTGATTAATATTGATGATATGGGTAGTACAAGAGTAGATCTACCACGAGATCGGAGAGGCTAAACCCTATAGGCTAGCCTATGGTATGATTGTTGTTCTATATGTTGTTCTACAGACTAAAACCCTCCAGTTTATATAGACACCGGAGAGGGTTAGGGTTACACAAAGTCGGTTACAATGGTAGGAGATCTACATATCCGTATCGCCAAGCTTGCCTTCCACGCCAAGGAAAGTCCCTTCCGGACACGGGACAAAGTCTTCAATCTTGTATCTTCATAGTCCAGGAGTCGGCTGAAGGTATAGTCCGACCATCCGGACACCCCCTAATCCAGGACTCCCTCAGTTATCCTTTCTGATCGATCTATTCAAGAGTCTGTAGTAAAATAACATGAAGCTATTATTTCCGTTCAATCTATCATAGAGTCCGTACTAGAATAACACCTTAAGACACAAATCAACCAAAACCCTAATGTCACCTAGATACTCCAATGTCACCTCAAGTATCCGTGGGTATGATTATATGATATGCATCACACAATCTCAGATTCATCTATTCAACCAACACAAAGAACTTCAAAGAGTGCCCCAAAGTTTCTACCGGAGAGTCAAGACGAAAACGTGTGCCAACCCCTATGCATAAGTTCACGAGGTCACGGAACTCGCAAGTTGATCACCAAAACATACATCAAGTGGATCGCATGATATCCCATTGTCACCACATATAAGCACGTGCAAGACATACATCAAGTGTTCTCAAATCCTTAAAGACTCAATCCGATAAGATAACTTCAAAGGGAAAACTCAATTCATCACAAGAGAGTAGAGGGGGAGAAACATCATAAGATCCAACTATAATAGCAAAGCTCGCGATACATCAAGATCGTATCACCTCAAGAAGACGAGAGAGAGAGAGATCAAACACATAGCTACTGGTACATACCCTCAGCCCTGAGGGTGAACTACTCCCTCCTATTCTGCTCCCCGAAGTTTTTAGGGTATATGGGTATATATAGGAGGAATAAGTGCGTCAGTGGATCTCCGGGCTGTCCACGAGGCAGGGGGCACGCCCCCCACCCTCGTGGGCAGCCCGGGACTCTTTTGGTCCATCTCCGATACTCCATGGGCTTCTTCTGGTCCAAAAATAAGCTCCGTGAAGTTTCAGGTCAATTGGACTCTATTTGATTTTCCTTTTCTGCGATACTCTAAAACAAGGAAAAAACAGAAACTGACACTGGGCTCTAGGTTAATAGGTTAGCCCCAAAAATCATATAAAATAGCATATAGATGCATATAAAACATCCAAGGTTGATAATATAATAGCATGTAACAATCAAAAATTATAGATACGTTGGAGACGTATCAAGCTCAAACACGAGGTCACCCTTGGGTGGAGGAGGATCCCCTAAGATTTCAACAGGTAAGTTGTGTTTCAGAATAGGTCCCTGTTTAAAGAATACTTCATCTGTTTCCCTTCTTTCATTCATGAACATATTTTTTTCATGGTCTAGCAAATATTGTTCTAAGGGATCAGTAGGAGGCACGACAATGGAAGCAAGACCAATAATTTCATCTTTACTAGGCAATTCTTTATCACGGGGTTGTCTACTAAATTTAACAAAATTAAACTCATGAGACATATCCCCTAAACCAACAGTAACAACATCCTTTTCACATTCTATCCTAGCATTAACAGTATTTAAGAAGGGTCTACCCAATATAATGGGACAAAAGCTATCTTGTGGGGAACCAAGAACAAGAAAATCAGCAGGGTATTTAATTTTCCCACACAAGACTTCAACATCTCTAACAATCCCAACTGGTGAAATAGTATCTCTATTAGCAAGCTTAATGGTAACATCGATATCTTCTATCTCAGGTGGTGCAATATCATGCATAATTTCTTTGTATAAGGAAACATGTATTGCACTAGCGCTAGCACCCATATCACACAAGCCATGATAAAAAAGATCTCCTATTTTAACAGAAATAATAGGCATGCCTATAACAGGTCTATGTTTATCCTTAGCACCAGGCTTAGCAATTCTAGCAGTTTCTTCACAGAAATAAATAACCTGCCCATCAATATTATCGGCCAAGAGATCTTTAACCATAGAAATATTATGTTCAACTTTAATTTGCTCAAGGGGTTTGTGTGTCCTAATATTACTCTTGTTGACTATAGTTGAAGCTTTAGCATGATCCTTAATTCTAACAAGGAAAGGTGGTTTCTCAACATAAGCAGTGGGAACAACAGGATCATCATAAGTGATAGTTTTTTATTCAACTTTAATAGGTGCAACTACTTTTTTTTCAATGGGAGGATTATATTTAAACCACTTCTCCTTAGGGAGATCAACATGAGTAGCAAAGGATTCACAGAAAGAAGCTACTATCTCATAGTCAAGTCCATATTTAGTGCTAAATTTACGGAAAACATCGGTATCCATAAAAGATTTAACACAATCAAACTTAGGTGTTATACCTAACTCCTTACCTTCGATGAGATCCCAATCTTTAGAGTTGCATTTAATTCTCTCCAATAAATTCCATTTGAATTTAATAGTCTTCATCATAAAGGAACCAGTACAAGAAGTATCGAGCATGGAGCGATTGTTGTCAGAAAGCCGAGCATAAAAATTTGGAATAATCATTTCTCTTGAGAGCTCATGATCGGGGCATGAATATAACATTGACTTAAGCCTCCCCCAAGCTTGAGCGATGCTTTCTCCTTCGCGAGGCCAAAAATTGTATATGTAATTACGATCACGATGAACAAGATGCATAGGATAAAACTTCTGATGGAATTCCAATTTCAACCATTTATAGTCCCATGATCCCATATCATCACATAGCCTATACCATGTCAATGCATCTTCCTTCAAAGATAAAGGGAAGACCTTATTCTTGATAACATCATCGGGCATACCTGCAAGCTTAAATAATCCACAAACTTCATCCACATAGATTAAGTGCAAATCGGGATGCAATGTTCCATCTCCTGCAAAAGGATTAGCTAGCAGTTTCTCTATCATACCCGAAGGAATTTTGAAGTAAACATTTTCATTTTCAGTAGGTCCAGTAGGTTGAGGAGCAACTATTTTCTCTACCGGTCGGGGTGAAGATACCCCGAACAAGCCCCTCAAAGGATTACTTTCCATGGTAACAAGTGACAGTAAATTTCAGCACACTATATAAATTTTTCCTTACCAAATTCCACCTACCAAAGGCACTTCACTCCCCGGAAATGGCACCAGAAAAGAGTCTTGATGACCCACAAGTATAGGGGATCTATCGTAGTCCTTTTGATAAGTAAGAGTGTCGAACCCAACGAGGAGCAGAAGGAAATGATAAGCAGTTTTCAGTAAGGTATTCTCTGCAAGCACTGAAATTATCGGTAACAAAGAGTTTTGTGATAAGGTAATTTGTAACGAGTAGCAAGTAATAAAAGTAAATAAGGTACATCAAGATGGACCAATCCTTTTTGTAGCAAAGGACAAGCCTGGACAAACTCTTATATGAAGTAAAGCGCTCCCGAGGACACATGGGAATTATCGTCAAGCTAGTTTTCATCACGATCATATAATTCGCGTTCGGTACTTTGATAATTTGATATGTGGGTGGACCGGTTCTTGGGTACTGTCCTTACTTGTACAAGCATCCCACTTATGATTAACTCCTATTGCAAGCATCCGCAACTACAACAGAAGTATTAAGGTAAACCTAACCATAGCATGAAACATATGGATCCAAATCAGCCCCTTACGAAGCAACGCATAAACTAGGGTTTAAGCTTCTGTCACTCTAGCAACCCATCATCTACTTATTACTTACCAATGCCTCCCTCTAGGCCCAAACAATGGTGAAGTGTCATGTAGTCGACGTTCACATGACACCACTAGAGGGGTGACAACATACATCTCATCAAAATATCGAACGAATACCAAATTCACATGACTACTAATAGCAAGACTTCTCCCATGTCCTCGGGAACAAACGTAACTACTCACAAAGCATATTCATGTTCATAATCAGAGGGGTATTAATATGCATAATGGATCTGAACATATGATTTTCCACCAAGTAAACTAACTAGCATCAACTACAAGGAGTAATCAACACTACTAGCAACCCATAGGTACCAATCTGAGGTTTGGATACAAAGATTGGATACAAGAGATGAACTAGGGTTTGAGATGAGATGGTGAAGATGTTGATGGAGATTGACCCCCTCCCGATGAGAGGATCGTTGGTGATGACGATGGTGATGATTTCCCCTCCCGGATGGAAGTTTCCTCGGCAGAACAGCTCCTCCAGAGCCCTAGATTAGTTCCGCCAAGGTTCCGGCTTGTGGCGGCGGAGTTTCGTCCCATAATCTTGCTTATGATTTTTTCTCGGACGAAAGACCTCATATAGCAGAAGATGGGCATCGGAGGGCCACCAGGGGGCCCACGAGGCAGGGGGGCGCGCCCAGGGGGTAGGGCGTGCCCCCCACCCTCGTGGCCAGGGTGTGGCCCCCCTCTGGTACTTCTTGCGCTCAGTATGTTTTATATATTCTGAAAAGTGCTCCCGTGGAGTTTCAGGACTTTTGGAGATGTGCGGAATAGGTCTCTAATATTTGCTCCTTTTCCAGCCCAGAATTCCAACTGTCGGCATTCCCCCTCTTCATGTAAACCTTGTAAAATAAGAGAGAATAGGCATAAGTATTGTGACATAATGTGTAATGACAACCCTAATGCAATAAATATCAATATAAAAGCATGATGCAAAATGAATGTATCAAAGTTCCCCTTCTTCCCTTTGCCCTTCTTGAAACTCGTGGTCTTGTTGACCATCAACACTTGATGCTCCTTCTTGATTTCTACCTCCGCAACCTTTAGCATCGCGAAGAGCTCAGGAATTGTCTTATCCATCCCTTGCATATTATAGTTCATCACAAAGCTCTTATAGCTTGGTGGCAGTGATTGAAGAACTCTGTCAATGACACTATCATCAGGAAGATTAACTCCCAGTTGAGTCAAGTGGTTGTGGTACCCAGACATTCTGAGTATATGTTCACTGACTAAACTATTCTCCTCCATCTTGCAGCTGTAGAACTTATTGGAGACTTCATATCTCTCAATCCGGGCATTTGCTTGAAATATTAACTTCAACTCCTGGAACATCTCATATGCTCCATGACATTCAAAAAGTCGTTGAAGTCCCGGTTCTAAGCCGTAAAGCATGGCACACTGAACTATCGAGTAGTCATCAGCTTTGCTCTGCCAGACGTTCTTAACGTTGTCAGCAACATCTGCAGCAGGCTTGTCACCCAACGGTGCTTCCAGGATGTAATTCTTCTGTGCAACAGTGAGGATAATCCTCAAGTTATGGACCCAGTCCGTGTAATTGCTACCATCATCTTTCAACTTAGCTTTCTCTAGGAACACATTAAAATTCAACGGAACAACAGCACGGGCCATTTATCTACAACAACATAGACATGCAAAATACTATCAGGTACTAAGTTCATGATAAATTAAAGTTCATTTAATCATATTACTTAAGAACTCCCACCTAGATAGACATCCCTCTAATCATCTAAGTGATCACATGATCCATATCAACTAAACCATGTCCGATCATCACGTGAGATGGAGTAGTTTTCAATGGTGAACATCACTATGTTGATCATATCTACTATATGATTCACGCTCGACCTTTTGGTCTCAGTGTTCCGAGGCCATATCTGCATATGCTAGGATCGTCAAGTTTAACCCGAGTATTCTGCTTGTGCAAAACTGGCTTGCACCTATTGTATGCGAACGTAGAGCTTATCACACCCGATCATCACATGGTGTCTCGGCACGACGAACTGTAGCAACGGTGCATACTTAGGGAGAACACTTGTACCTTGAAATTTAGTGAAAGATCATCTTATAATGTTATCGCCGTACTAAGCAAAATAAGATGCATAAAGGATAAACATCACATGCAATCAAATAAGTGATATGATATGGCCATCATCATCTTGTGCCTTTTGATCTCCATCTCCAAAGCACCGTCATGATCACCATCGTCACCGGCTTGACACCTTGATCTCCATCGAAGCATCGTTGTCGTCTCGCCAACTATTGCTTCCACGACTATCACTACCGCTTAGTGATAAAGTAAAGCAATTACATAGCGATTACATTTCATACAATAAAGCGACAACCATATGGCTCCTGCTAGTTGCTGATAACTGTGTTACAAAACATGATCATCTCATACAACAATTTATATAATCACGTCTTAACCATATCACATCACAACATGCCCTGCAAAAACAAGTTAGACGTCCTCTACTTTGTTGTTGCAAGTTTTACGTGGCTGCTACGGGCTTCTAGCAAAAACCGTTCTTACCTACGCATCAAAACCACAACGTAGTATAGTGATTGCTTTTTGATCTTCAGAAAGAACCCTGTTCATTGAAACCGATTCAACTAAAGTTGGAGAAACATACACCCACTAGCCACCTGTGTGCGAAACACGTTGGTAGAACTAGTCTCGCGTAAGCGTACGCGTAATGTCGGTCTGAGCCACTTCATCCAACAATACCATTGAATCAAGAATCAACTAGTGACAGTAAGCAATATGTATATACCCACGCCCACAACTCCTTTGTGTTCTACTCGTGCATATAACATCTACACATAGACCTAGCTCGGATACCGCTGTTGGGGAACGCAGTATTTGAAAAAAATCCTATGATCATGCAAGATCTATCTAGGAGATGCATAGCAACGAGAGGGGAGAGTATGTCTACGTACCCTCGTAGACCGAAAGTGGAAGCGTTATGAAACGCGATTGATGTAGTCGAACATCTTCGCGATCCAACCGATCAAGTACCGAACGTACGACACCTCCGCGATCTGCACGCGTTCATCTCGGTGACGTCCCTCGTACTCTTGATCGAGTTGAGGCCAAGGGAGAGTTTCGTCAGCACGACGGCGTGATGACGGTGATGATGAAGTTACCGACGCGGGGCTTCGCCTAAGCACTACAATGATATGACTAGGGTGGAATTCTGTGGAGGGGGGCACCACACACGGCTAAATAATCAACTTGTGTGTCCATGGGGTGCCCCCTCCCTCGTATATAAAGGAGGGGAGGAGGGGAGGGCCGGCCCTCTCTATGGCGCGCCCAAGGGGGAGTCCTACTCCCAGTAGGAGTAGGTTTCCCCACTTCCCTAGTTGGAGTAGGAGAAGAAGGAAGAGGGAGAGAGGGAAGGAAGGGGGGCCGGCCCCCCACCCAATTCGGATTGGGCTTGGGAGGACGCGTCCTCCACCTGGCTGCCTCCTCCTCTCTCCCACTAAGGCCCATTGACTCCTCGGGGGGTTCCGGTAACCCCCCGGTACTCCAATAAATGCCCGAACTCATCCGGAACCATTTCGATGTCCAAACATAGCCTTCCAATATATCAATCTTTATGTCTCGACCATTTCGAGACTCCGTCATGTCCGTGATCACATTCGGGACTCCAAACTACATTCGGTACATCAAAACACATAAACTCATAATATTGATCGTCATCGAACGTTAAGCATGTGGACCCTACGTGTTCGAGAACTATGTAGACATGACCGAGACTCACTTCCGGTCAATAACCAATAGCGCAACCTGGATGCTCATATTGGTTCCTACATATTCTACAAAGATCTTTATCGGTCAAACCGCATAACAACATACATTGTTCTCTTTGTCATCGGTATGTTACTTACCCGAGATTCGATTGTTGGTATCTCAATACCTAGTTTAATATCGTTACCGGCAAGTCTCTTTACTCGTTCCGTAATGCATCATCCCGCAACTAACTCATTAGTCACATTGCTTGCAAGGCTTATAGTGATGTGCATTACCGAGAGGGCCCAGAGATACCTCTCCGATACACAGAGTGACAAATCCTAATCTCGATCTATGCCAACTCAACAAACACCATCAGAGACACCTGTAGAGCATATTTATAATCACCCAGTTACGTTGTGACGTTTGGTAGCACACAAAGTGTTCCTCCAGTAAACGGGAGTTGCATAATCTCATAGTCATAGGAACATGTATAAGTCATGAAAAAAGCAATAGCAACATACTAAACGATCAAGTGCTAAGCTAACGGAATGGGTCAAATCAATCACATAATCTATCTATTATATAATTAAGACAAGAGACAAATAAGCCGTCATGTTGATCCACATAGATTAAAATATCTCAACCACTAATTTAGGAATTCAAGGGTCGAGATTTAAAGATATAAACATTATAGACAAATAACATTGTTAGGTCCAAAATAGTTCAATGTGTCACGTACGTGCTGATATATGGTTTCAACGAAGCCTTAGCGATTGGTAGAAAAAACAAGGTAGCAGTCCGATGTAAAAAAAGCGGTAGCAGTCCGATTTTGATTATAGCATCCCAAAGTGCCATTGGTAGACTCAGCCGAGGACTTTAGGAGAACAACTACGCATGCAATAAATTAAGGCACATATACATGCAGATTGATGTACGCGCGTGTGTACATGGAAAGAAAGACAGAAAAAGTCCAGATTAGCAATATATATGCTATGTTGATCCAATCACATATCTGTACTTGGAAATAAATAAAGTCCTATTAGGACGTCTTTTTAGGGAACGTATGGTGCTAGCCTAATCAGGGGGGTGCAAAAAAGGAGAACGTATATTCAGCGGTGCGTTGCCCTCCGTAAAAACGTGACATCCATGGCTGCATGCTACCTTTCGCCGCTGCCGTCGTCTGTTTTCCCTCAATCCTCTCAGGTTCCTCGAGTTTACCATCGATCTTTGTCCTCAATCTCCTAGCTAGATGTCACATTCCTAGTTCTGGCCTAACCTATGCTTGCTTCCATGTGTGCATCATGTTTAAATTCAAATGAAATTTGAATTGAGGAATTTTCAAAGCCTCAGAAACCTTCTAAAAAATTGATCAACATTAAAATCTTCTCAAAGAAGTCCAAGAAAATGTTCCTCTTAGTCTCTGAAAATATTACAAAGAGGTAAAACTCAAAACAATATTTTTGGTATCTCAGAGTTAATTATTTTGGGCCTTTGAATTAAATAAACAACTATTTGCATTGGATATATATTTGTTAATTAATTAATATATGTCCAATAATTCTGATCTTTGATGAAGGGCTTTGGAATAATCCAACTAGTCCCTACCATAATTATCAGAAGCAATAAAAATGATTTAGTGTCTAAAACTAAATCAAAACAAACTGCGGAAAATAGAAAACAGAATTAAATAGAAATAAGAGAGAAAGGCCAGGAGGCCACTTACCTGGCTGGGCCGGCCCACCTGGCCCGTGCCAGTCACCCTCCTCCTTGCGCCAGAAGTACGTCGGCGTGTCGACGCGCGCGCGCCCGAACTCCACCTCCTGCTTCCACCTCCTCATGCCTCTCTGCTCGCTTCCCCGACCCCCTGGAGATGCCACGCACCTCCCTGGCGCCACGTCCACTTCTCCCTCCGTCCCTATCCCCCTCTGCTCTCTCTCCCTCCCGCGACCGAACGGAGCCCGTCGCCGCCGACCAGTGCTCGCGCGGCCGCAGCCATCCCGAAGCCTCTCCGACACGCCCTCGAGCTCCGTCGGTCCTCCCTCGTCTTCCTCGTCGTCTCACGCGACCAGAAGAGCCCCGGAACGCCGCCCCCGACGTTTTCCCCCTCCTCGGCCGCCGGAGATCCGCCTCGCCGTCCCGCTCGCTCCGACGCTTCCCCGGCCCCATCGTCTGCACCGGCCAACTCCCCGTGAGCTCCTCTTCCTTCTCCCCCTCTCCGTTCTCTCGTTTGCACGCCGTAGTTGCCGCCTTGCCAACGACCGCAACCCGCCGCCGCCCGCGCTCGTCGCCGGCGAAGCCTCGGTGACCTTTTGGTCCCACGCGTGCGTCCGTTGCACTCGCAACGTCCCGTAGAGTAAAACTAGCGCGGCAACCGTCTTGTTTGCACACCGCAGCGCCGGTCCCGCGAACCCCCGAGCTCCGGCCGCCGCCTAAGTGGTCGCCGCCGTCGACCCCGGCCTCCCTGTGCCCAGCTGCGTGCGCCCCTAGATGCGCGGGAGCACGGGCTCCCTCTTGGTGCCCTCAGCGCGACCAGCCACGGGCTGTAGCGCCGTCCCGAGCAACTCCGGCGAGGTCTCGCCGACGCCGTCGTCGCCGGCGTCACTTGCTGACGTGGCTGGCTTAATTAGCCACTAATCACCGCACCATGTCACAGACAGCCGGGCCCCACCGCCTAACCAACCGGGTAACTAAAATGGATTAAGTTTAATCTAATCGCAGTGGCCCCACGCGTCAGTTTTGACCGCGTTGACGTGGCCGTTGACTGGGCCCACATGTCAGCGACATAAACCAGTCTGAGACACTGACGTGTGGACCCCACTGGCCAGGTTTAACCTGGACCAGCCCCGTTGACCACTGACGTCACCCTGACGCACTGCTGACGCAATAATTTATTTTCTGGATTTATTCTTTTATAGGGAATTCCAGAAAATGCCCTAAACTTCTAAAAATCATATAAAATCAACCGTAACTCCAAATGAGATAAATTATATATGAAAAATTATCAGAAAAATTCAAGGAACCCATCTATACCATTTTCATGCATGTTTGAACAATGTTTGTCCTCTGTTTTGGACAAAACAAATAAAGGGCATTTAAATAACCATATATGGAGTTGGAATTTGAATCATGTATTCAAACCAACTTCATTTAAATCATAGCTAGGTGCATTAGCCCAAAACACATTCATATTGCCATGTCATAGCATGCATCATATTGTGCATTGCATTGATCGTGTTTCTTCTGTGTTTGCCGGTGTTGTTCCCCCTCGATAGACGTTGTACCGACGATGTGATCGTTGACACTGATGAAGACTCAATGCTATCTTCAGAAGTGCCAGTCAAGCAAAACCCCCTTGTTCATTCCGATACAATCCTACTCTCTCGCTCCTGCTCTCTTTTATTGCATTAGGACAACAACGATTCAACTGTTACTTGCTGCGGTAGCTGAACCCCTTTATCCTCTGCATGACCTGTCATTCCACAGTAAATAGATGAAACCCACTAGCATGAGTAGGAGTTGTTTGAGCCCTGTTGTGCCTACTCATTCATGTTTGTTTGTCATGCCTGCTATTGCTTAGAGTTGTGTCAGGTCTGATTCATCCGGGATGAATCAGAGGTGTGTGAACATGTCCTATGGTGTGTGAGCTAAGCGTGTGAACACGATTTGGTAAAGGTAGCGGTGAGAGGCCATGTAGGAGTACATGGTGGGTTGTCTCATTGCAGCCGTCCTCAGGAACTGAGTTCTGTGTTTGTGATCCATGATTCAGCTACTACCACGCATTGGGCCCGAAACCAATGGACCCTCTCGGCTTCTTGATCACCCTTGTCCTCTGTCCAGGAGTTGCAAGTAGTTTCTGGTGTTTGTAGTATGCTGGAGGCCGTGGGCAGCGCTGACCGGAGGGGTGGGCTGTGATGCGGTAGGCACGTGGCCGGGTATACCGGGCGCCCGTTTGGTGTCACGGAACCCTGTTCACATCGTTTGGGGCTGTGAGCGAAACTCTGGCCGGATCTCCTCATGGATGGAACCCGAATAGGCGATAAACCTGGACTAGAGACTTGAGTGTTTAGGCAGGCCGTGGCCGACACCCACGTTGGGCTTCCGCTTGAAGGTTGCGAAGTACATGTCGTGTAAACGGCGGTAAGTGGTGAGAGCGTGTGTGAAGAAGTACACCCCTGCAGAGTTAACATCATCTATTCGAATAGCCGTGTCCGCGAAAAAGGACTTTTGGGTTGCCTGTACAGTTCATAGACAAGTGAAAGTGGATACTCTAAAATACGCTAGATAAGCGTGAGTGCTATGGATGGCGTTCTCGTAGGAAGACGGGAGTGGATCCATAGTGGTGTATTGATATGGTGAATATGTGGACTCGTGTGCGCCACCTCAAAAGAGTTACTTGCAGTCGTAGTTTAGGATAGCCACCGAGTCAGAGCTGGCTTGCTGCAGTTAAACCCCACCATCCCCTTTGTTGATAATGATGCATATGTAGTTAGTTCTGATGTAAGTCTTGCTGGGTACATTTGTACTCACGTTGCTTAATTTATGTTTTTGCAGAGAGAGACTTCAGTCTCACTAGTAGTTCCACGTGGGCTTCGACGTTAGCTTGTTACCTCAGCTACGATCTTGTGCCCTCGACAGGATCTGGTAGATAGTCAGGCTTCTCAGCCTTTTTCATTTGTAGATGTCTATACTCAGACATGTTAAGCTTCTGCTTGTGTTTTGACTTGTATGCTCTGAGTGTTGGGTCATGAGACCCATGCTTGTAATATCTCGCTCCTCGGAGCCTATTGAATAAATACTTGAGTCGTAGAGTCATGTTGTGATGCCATGTTGTATTTGCACATATCGAGCATATTGTGTGTATGTTATTGAAATGCTTGGTATGTGTGGGATCTGACTATCTAGTTGTTTATCCCTAGTAGCCTCTCTTACCGGGAAATGTCTCCTAGTGTTTCCACTGAGCCATGGTAGCTTGCTACTGCTCCGGAACATTTAGGCTGGCCGGCATGTGTCCTTCTTCGTTCCTGTGTCTGTCCCTTCGGGGAAATGTCACGCGATGAATACCGGAGTCCTGTTAGCCCGCTACAGCCCGGTTCACCGGAGTCCTGCTAGCCAAGTGCTACAGCCTGGATTCACTCGCTGATGACCGACACGTTCGATGTTGGGTCATGGATGCCTGTCCCTGTAAGTTTGTGCCACTTTGGGTTTACGACTAGCCATGTCAGCCCGGGCTCCTTATCATATGGATGCTAGCGACACTATCATATAAGTGTGCCAAAAGACGCAAATGGTCCCGGGCAAAGGTAAGGCGACACCCGTGGGAATACCGTGCATGAGGCCGCAAAGTGATATGAGGTGTTACATGCTAGATCGATGTGGCATTGAGTCGGGGTCCTGACAACTTTGGTATCAGAGCTTAACTGCCTGTAGGATTACCAAGCCAAATTGGTCGAAGTTGAGTCTAGAAATTCTTTAGTTATATAAGGGAATTGATTGTGGGATGGGAACGTAAGGCTCTTTTTACTCCTTATACCTCGTGGCCTTCTGATCTGAGTCAACCTCTTCTCTTCTACGGGGATTAAGAACTAGGCTTCTCATCTATCTACTAGGATGACGAGTTACTATGTTAGAGACTTATAGGATTGATAGTTTCAAGCCTCAATTCAGTTTCTACCTCTGTATGCTAACTATTGATCTCGGAACCTTGATATTGTGCTTCTGAGTGGCTATGCCACCATTTTTTCTAGCATGTCTCCGATCTTTTGAGCTTTTACAGCCGTTATGCTGTCCGAGTCATCCCAGGTTTATAAACAATCTGATGCATTTGCAAATCCCTTCTTTTCGTTCCGATGTCTGTTTAGGCCAGATTAACCACACCAACTAGTGTGTTGAGGTACTTCATTGCCTTGGTATATATGTTGGAGCTAGTATTATGACCCTAGGTGTCTTAGAGTACCACCTAGTAAGCTAGCCATGATTTGTGTTTCCAGTGTGATGATTCTGGCCTTTATTCTCGAAAGCATCCCGTGATGCCACTTAGTAGTAGGTATTCTACTCCTTGGGTTCTGAACCCGAGATTCACCCTACTTACCTCGTGTTGATAGTGTTGCTAGTTCCTTTAGGATATTAGTAACCTTTGCGATAGTCCTCGAGGTCCGTGGTATTTCGTTCTTCCAAATACCATGAACCATTCTTGGCAGGAGTTCTTTTGAACCTAAAGATCACAACCAGAGTGCTCTTGATGAGTTCTCCATTCTATATTGTGAATCTGCCAGTTCTACCTTCTGCATGGGTTATCCGGAAGAAATGTTGAGCTTTGCTCGACATACTAATCTATGCATCCACGACTCAGAAAGATATATGTTCCTTTGAGTTGTCTCTCTTCAGTCGTATTCCGATCTTCGTCTATCAATTGATAGTTAGGAGTAATTGTGCATTCGTGTTATCGATGCTTATTATTCTTGTGGTCCGTCGAGCCATTCTATTCTGGAATGACTAGGAGAAACAAACTCCAGTACCTCATCCATATCCAGGATTGGGTCAAAGCAGTTGTGTTCCGTAGATCAAATACTAATCCAGCTTTTGTTCTGTTCTACCTTGGAGTATCACCATCTTTATATTAAGGTTATCATGGGAATTGCACACCATCCGATGAACTCTTGATACAGTGATACTTCTCGCCATCGATATTCATTCCTTGGTTCCCGTGTTATTATAACCGGAACGCCGACAAGTGAATCGTGATGTGTGAAATCTATACTCCTAGCAACTCTGTTGTTTGGTAGTTAATGGACAATAATTTCATTCTTAGTGTGTTGGTTCTTGAATCATCATTCTAAGACTGATTGTGCTACCTAGTCCTTATTTCCTGGTGCACTCTTCGATCAATGAGTTAGGATTTTGGCAATCCCTCGCTCTTTTGATCATATCGTCTTGCCCTGAAAAGCAAGATTATTCTCGAGCTTAGTAACATACCGGTGGTTCATGATATTCCGAATTTCTTCTTGGAAGTATCACCAGGTTGTCACCTGACCACTATGTTGATCTCGTGATCAAGTTGGTTTATTCCTGTAAAGCACCATTTCTCCAAGAATCCGTGTTGGATACCCCTGAGCTAGTTGGTTAAGCTAAACAACAACTTGGAGAGCTGGAAGATAAAGGCTTCTCCGACTTAGTTCATATTAAGGGATATCTTGTATGTATGTTGAAGAAAGATGATGTCTTCATCGATTGGTCCCTGTGATCAGTTGTTGGACCTATTATCTTGTTAAAACTTTGATTTGAGTGTGGGCTATTCTCAAATCAAATCAGAACCAATGATGTTTGTAATGTTGTCTTACTCGTGGTTGACTCCTCGAGCATACACCATTATATCTTATGGGTCTGACCAATGCTATCACCTGTTCACATAATTAGGGAATTCCATCTTCATGGAAATCTCGATGATTTGTTGTTGAGCCCATCAACATCATTTTATCTTCTCCAAGATCTTGTTGGACAATAAGTTAGTGTTGGAAACTTTTGAAAGCATTTTCTTCATGCTAGCTCATGAAGTATTTGTTTGATGAAAGGAGTGACTTCCTCTTATACACGTGCATTTGGTGAAAGTTGCCGCCATGAATTTGAGAAAGTTAGTTTTGATTCCTCTGGAATCATCGCAAGTCAGTCATGCACACGTGCGAAGTATTCTGTGGTCTGGAGACTTGCAACCTTCATTCCATATGTGTCCCGAGCACACCAAGCCACTGATTGATTTGTTCAAGGAGAAGAAGTTCCTTCATAAGAGCTAATCATATGACTTATGCAAGGACTTCGTTATCCACGGTGATGGTTCCCAACCAGAACTCGGTAGTGTTTTATTGTAAGACTACCACGTGGTCATGCTTGTCTAGGACATTGTGTTCACACGTGTGTAGCAGAACCAGCTCATGTTTTGGAGCTTGCTATCGTAGTTCATTTCCCGAGAATCTCTCAACGTCATCTTGTCGAATTGTGTTGCAAATTTTCATTTTTCTTCCTAGACTCGATGAGTCTTGAATATCCTGACACCAACCAGATCTGAATCTCAGGCAGATATGATGGTTGGAACATTTCCCAAGAACTATAATACTGGTCCCTCGATAACCGGTAAAGTGGATGTCATGGCCAACACACCCAACCGGAAGACCTATTATTGTAGTATCTTGATTGAAGAAGTTGGCCACCTCCCCATAAGGACTTCGTAGGATTTACTCCCTAGTTGTGCCTTATGATTTTTGTGTTCCGAAGTCCGACCTTTTACTTGATGTTCTAGATATCAAACCATATCTATGAATGGGATACACTAGCATATCAAGGAGAACATTAGAGGCGGAGTGCTAAATGTCTCTCGGTCGATCATCCAGATTTTATTTCCTTGGCCCCGCCAAGGGTGAAATCTGAGAAAGTGTTATCTTCCTTTGCATCTGCATCATCCATCATCATTCATCATGGTAGCAAGTTGTGTTGCCAGGATCCTTGACACGGATATTGGTAAAATCTTGATGATTATGGAAATGCTCAAGTTCTTGAGAGCACGCGCAAGTGCTAGGTTTGATCGTCGGCATTAACTGTATAGTGCTCTCAGTTTCCTCGACAATGCTATGACCTTTTCAAACAGTGAATTCACTCTCTATTGTTGGGTTCTTCCCCAGTTACCAGAATCATTCCCAGCATTTGCATTTTGTTCCCAGCTTGCACCGCCAATGTGTCATTCTACCATGGGTCTCTTCCATTTCCGGTGATAAGCAAATTCATCCATTACGTTGTCTTCAACAAGGTAATCCACATCATCCAAGTTCGAGTATGCCATTCTACCGACCCCCTCCAAACGATCGCTCGAGAATTGCCTTAGGCTGGTTTAAAGAGTTTCAATGATCCTGAATCAAAGGTAATTCTTTTTTCCACTTAAGGGGATATATCTACGAATCAGCCCCCCTCCAGGATGTCTCGCTGAGGTATCATGGCAACTCAACTCCTCGCTACATTGACAACCATTCACCACCCTCGTAAGTGTGGAATTATTGTCTACCTAGTGAACCTTCGTCATCTGTTCCACTCCATCCTCTAGATGTGTGCTTCGTGTCTCAGCTCAAGAGATGTTGCTATGTTTCCTTTCGTGAGTTGATCCCGAGTTGTTCGATCTTTGAGAAGATCGATTCCGTAGAGTTTCCTTCTGTCATCGTCATGTTGGATGGAGATTTCGAAGGCAAGACATCAAGTTCAATTTGAGCCGGACAACCAACAACCTCGAGAAGGCAGTTGGATCATGAAGTTTGTGTTACTTAGTGTCCCCTTTGTCTTCTTACCTCGCGTCTTGAATCTCGGGACGAGATTCTTGTTTAGTGGGGGTGAGTTGTCACATCCCTAGTTCTGGCCTGACCTATACTTGCTTCCATGTGTGCATCATGTTTAAATTCAAATGAAATTTGAATTGAGGAATTTTCAAAGCCTCAGAAACCTTCTAAAAAAATGATCAACATTAAAATATTCTCAAAGAAGTCCAAGAAAATGTTCCTCTTAGTCTCTGAAAATATTGCAAAGAGGTAAAACTCAAAACAATATTTTTGGTATCTCAGAGTTAATTATTTTGGGCCTTTGAATTAAATAAACAACTATTTGCATTGGATATATATTTGTTAATTAATTAATATATGTCCAATAATTCTGATCTTTGATGAAGGGCTTTGGAATAATCCAACTAGTCCCTACCATAATTATCAGAAGCAATAAAAATGATTTAGTGTCTAAAACTAAATCAAAACAAACTGCGGAAAATAGAAAACATAATTAAATAGAAATAAGAGAGACAGGCCAGGAGGCCACTTACCTGGCTGGGCCGGCCCACCTGGCCCGTGCCAGTCACCCTCCTCCTTGCGCCAGAAGGACGTCGGCGCGTCGACGCGCGCGCGCCCGAACTCCACCTCCTGCTTCCACCTCCTCCTGCCTCTCTGCTCGCTTCCCCGACCCCCTGGAGATGCCACGCACCTCCCTGGCGCCACGTCCACTTCTCCCTCCGTCCCTATCCCCCTCTGCTCTCTCTCCCTCCCCCGACCGAACGGAGCCCGTCGCCACCGACCAGCGCTCGCGCGGCCGCAGCCATCCCGAAGCCTCTCCGACACGCCCTCGACCTCCGCCGGTCCTTCCTCGTCTTCCTCGTCGTCTCACGCGACCAGAAGAGCACCGGAACGCCGCCCCCGACGTTTTCCCCCTCCTCGGCCGCCGGAGATCCGCCTCGCCGTCCCGCTCGCTCCGACGCTTCCCCGGCCCCGTCGTCTGCACCGGCCAACTCCCCGTGGGCTCCTCTTCCTTCTCCCCCTCTCCGTTCTCTCGTTTGCACGCCGTAGTTGCCGCCTTGCCAACGACCGAAACCCGCCGCAGCCCGCGCTCGTCGCCGGTGAAGCCTCGGTGACCTTTTGGTCCCACGCGTGCGTCCGTTGCACTCGCAACGTCCCGTAGAGTAAAACTAGCGCGGCAACCGTCTCGTTTGCACACCGCAACGCCGATCCCGCGAACCCCCGAGCTCCGGCCGCCGCCTAAGTGGTCGCCGCCGTCGACCCCGGCCTCCCTGTGCCCAGCTGCGTGCGCCCCTAGATGCGCGGGAGCACGGGCTCCCTCTTGGTGCCCTCAGCGCGACCAGCCGCGGGCTGTAGCGCCGTCCCGAGCAACTCCGGCGAGGTCTCGCCGACGCCGTCGTCGCCGGCGTCACTTGCTGACGTGGCTGGCTTAATTAGCCACTAATCACCGCACCGTGTCACAGACAGCCGGGCCCCACCGCCTAACCAACCGGCTAACTAAAATAGATTAAGTTTAATCTAATCGCAGTGGCCCCACGCGTCAGTTTTGACCGCGCTGACGTGGCCGTTGACTGGGCCCACATGTCAGCGACACAAACCAGTCTGAGACACTGACGTGTGGACCCCACTGGCCAGGTTTAACCTGGACCAGCCCCGTTGACCACTGACATCACCCTGACGTGCTGCTGACGCAATAATTCATTTTCTGGATTTATTCTTTTATAGGGAATTCCAGAAAATGCCCTAAACTTCTAAAAATCATATAAAATCAACCGTAACTCCAAATGAGATAAATTATATATTAAAAATTATCAGAAAAATTCAAGGAACCCATCTGTACCATTTTCATGCATGTTTGAACAATGTTTGTCCTCTGTTTTGGACAAAACAAATAAAGGGCATTTAAATAACCATATATGGAGTTGGAATTTGAATCATGTATTCAAACCAACTTCATTTAAATCATAGCTAGGTGCATTAGCCCAAAACACATTCATATTGCCATGTCATAGCATGCATCATATTGTGCATTGCATTGATCGTGTTTCTTTTGTGTTTGCCGGTGTTGTTCCCCCTCGATAGACGTTGTACCGACGATGTGATCGTTGACACTGATGAAGACTCAATGCTATCTTCAGAAGTGCCAGGCAAGCAAAACCCCCTTGTTCATTCCGATACAATCCTACTCTCCCGCTCCTGCTCTCTTTTATTGCATTAGGACAACAACGATTCAATTGTTACTTGCTGCGGTAGCTGAACCCCTTTATCCTCTGCATGACCTGTCATTCCACAGTAAATAGATGAAGCCCACTAGCATGAGTAGGAGTTGTTTGAGCCCTGTTGTGCCTAGTCATTCATGTTTGTTTGTCATGCCTGCTATTGCTTAGAGTTGTGTCAGGTCTGATTCATCCGGGATGAATCAGAGGTGTGTGAACATGTCCTATGGTGTGTGAGCTAAGCATGTGAACACGATTTGGTAAAGGTAGCGGTGAGAGGCCATGTAGGAGTACATGATGGGTTGTCTCATTGCAGCCGTCCTCAGGAACTGAGTTCTGTGTTTGTGATCCATGATTCAGCTACTACCACGCATTGGGCCCGAAACCAATGGACCCTCTCGGCTTCTTGATCACCCTTGTCCTCTGTCCAGGAGTTGCAAGTAGTTTCTGGTGTTTGTAGTATGCTGGAGGCCGTGGGCAGCGCTGACCGGAGGGGTGGGCTGTGATGCGGTAGGCACGTGGCCAGGTATACCGGGCGCCCGTTTGGTGTCACGGAACCCTGTTCACATCGTTTGGGGCTGTGAGCGAAACTCCGGCCGGATCTCCTCATGGATGGAACCCGAATAGGCGATAAACCTGGACTAGAGACTTGAGTGTTTAGGCAGGCCGTGGCCGACACCCACGTTGGGCTTCCGCTTGAAGGTTGCCGAGTACATGTCGTGTAAACGGCGGTAAGTGGTGAGAGCGTGTGTGAAGAAGTACACCCCTGCAGGGTTAACATCATCTATTCGAATAGCCGTGTCCGCGGAAAAGGACTTCTGGGTTGCCTGTACAGTTCATAGACAAGTGAAAGTGGATACTCTAAAATACGCAAGATAAGCGTGAGTGCTATGGATGGCGTTCTCGTAGGAAGACGGGAGTGGATCCATAGTGGTGTATTGATATGGTGAATATGTGGACTCGTGTGCGCCACCTCAAAAGAGTTACTTGCAGTCGTAGTTTAGGATAGCCACCGAGTCAGAGCTGGCTTGCTGCAGTTAAACCCCACCATCCCCTTTGTTGATAATGATGCATATGTAGTTAGTTCTGATGTAAGTCTTGCTGGGTACATTTGTACTCACGTTGCTTAATTTATGTTTTTGCAGAGAGAGACTTCAGTCTCACTAGTAGTTCCACGTGGGCTTCGACGTTAGCTTGTTACCTCAGCTACGATCTTGTGCCCTCGACAGGATCTGGTAGATAGTCAGGCTTCTCAGCCTTTTTCATTTGTAGATGTCTGTACTCAGACATGTTAAACTTCCGCTTGTGTTTTGACTTGTATGCTCTGAGTGTTGGGTCATGAGACCCATGCTTGTAATATCTCGCTCCTCGGAGCCTATTGAATAAATACTTGAGTCGTAGAGTCATGTTGTGATGCCATGTTGTATTTGCACATATCGAGCATATTGTGTGTATGTTATTGAAATGCTTGATATGTGTGGGATCCGACTATCTAGTTGTTTATCCCTAGTAGCCTCTCTTACCGGGAAATGTCTCCTAGTGTTTCCACTGAGCCATGGTAGCTTGCTACTGCTCCGGAACATTTAGGCTGGCCGGCATGTGTCCTTCTTCGTTCATGTGTCTGTCCCTTGGGGGAAATGTCACGCGATGAATACCGGAGTCCTGTTAGCCCGCTACAGCCCGGTTCACCGGAGTCCTGCTAGCCCAGTGCTACAGCCTGGATTCACTCGCTGATGACCGACACGTTCGATGTTGGGTCATGGATGCCTGTCCCTGTAAGTTTGTGCCACTTTGGGTTTACGACTAGCCATGTCAGCCCGGACTCCTTATCATATGGATGCTAGCGACACTATCATATACGTGTGCCAAAAGACGCAAATGGTCCCGGGCAAAGGTAAGGCGACACCCGTGGGAATACCGTGCGTGAGGCCGCAAAGTGATATGAGGTGTTACATGCTAGATCGATGTGGCATTGAGTCGGGGTCCTGACACTAGACCTTTTTCACTAATTCTCCAAGCCATCGCTGGCTTCCTGGCGTTGAGGTTTCTTTTACGTTGCTCCAGATCCTACAAGCGACTGCCATGAGAGGGGCTTGGTCTCTGCTCTTAGCAACCTATATGGTTGTGCGTAATGATAGTAACTATGTCTTGATCTGATGTTACTTTGTTGTTGACTACAGGATGCCGCAATTTTTGTTCGAATTTCCTTTGGTTTCATCTCAATTGTTAATCTCACGAACACGCGTAATTGTTGAGGTGAAGATTGCACTTTCTCGCGCAATCCGATTTTTTAAGGCAACAAGCCAGATCTTCCATCACTTCGTAGATTACATGCTCCATGTCCGATAGTCTATAGTAAGAACTTTAATATTCAAGGAGTTCGCTGCATAGGTATATATATTTCATGAAAGTAGGTTTATGGTAGTTTTGATGTGTTACTAATAAAAATTATTTTTCTTGCAATTTCACCCTTGTAAGGAGTCCCATATGATCGGCCAGCTGTTATTTATACCAGGTCAGTTTCTTATTATTCAAACAAATTAGGATGTGGAGAAATGGTTCATATATTAGCAATCAATGTTCAAGTTTAATAATACAAGAAAACAACATTATAGGAAATTTTAAAACAAGAATCATATTGAAGTGTTCAGTATTTGTTGTTGAATTGCTTAGATGGATAATGCAACATAAAGCATTGACTAAGCAAACTATGTGTAATGTTACTTTCTTCCTTTGGCTATCAGTCAACAAAAAAGCATGATTTTTGAAGTAAAGGCAATGCATTTTGTTTGATAAAGGTGATTATCTATTAATAAATTCAATGTGTTGTGGTTAGAGACACTTATAATCACACAAAGAAAATACATGCACATCTATATTTATCAAATCTAGCCGTGCAAATGCGCGGGTCACCCCACTAGTTCTCCTAATGATGTGATCCCATTGATCAAATGATAACTCATATCTATGGCTAGGAAACATAACCATCTTTGATCAACGAGCTAGTCTAGTAGAGGCATACTAGTGACACTCTGTTTGTCTATGTTTTCACACATGTATCTTGTTTTCGGTTAATACAATTGTAGCATGAATAATAAATATTTATCATGATATAAGGAAATAAATAATAACTTTATTATTGCCTCTAGGGCATATTTCCTTCACTTTGTTCGGTGATGATGACTTGCCCATCATTTGCGCTGGCCAATATTAAGTAGCTTTTAACTACTTTCTCTGTTCAGTTTTATAAAGCGTTGTAGAGATTAGAGGCAACATGCAAAACAATTTAATTTCCGTTGTCCAAAACGACTTATAAAAGTGAACTAAGGGAATAGGAAACATGTCTGTGTGTTGCAACGTGACAACAAAACTTGCAAGATGTAAAACTCAGCCTAAACAAGTGTATTAGACATAAAATAACATTTTCTTTAACCATCACTATGGGGAAGAGGATCCCTACCTGAATATATTACTCAAAAGCCCGAAGACAATTTTTGTTTTGAAAAGGAGGTTAACCCGAAGGCAAGTTACATTAAAGATTAAAGCGAGAGAAGAGGTATAGGCGCCAAGACACGGCAGCCTCCCTGGTTACTAGGTCCTTAAATCTAAAGGCACAACGCATAAGGTCTATAGCTATGTTCCGAGCCAGGACATTTGTCGGCCTGTCTTCCAGTGTGATGGTCTCTTGGATCGTTACGTTGTGAATTTCAATGGAGACATACACAAGACGATATTGTTGCCTTTTTTACTATCCTTTTCCTTCATCAAGTATCTTCGCCTCCCGGTCTTCCTAATCTAGGCTCTTTACAACCGTCAATGTCACATCCGACTCACAATACATCACATAATTAAACTAAGAACAAAACAAAACTCGCTCAATTTCGTCCCACGGTCCAACCGGATAGGCCCACGCACAATGCACGCCAATAGTGTCGTGTCGAGTGGCCAACGTGCCACAAGAATTAAAAATATAACGTGCCGCCTGAAAGCCTCATTTGATCGGATTAGTCTGGAATCAGAACGAAAGAACTACCATTGTTTCCTCTCACTCGTTCTCTCCGCCCTCGCATCGTCTCCAGGACAACACAAGCCGAGCCCAAATCATGTTGTCGGTACCCTTTGACTCCCCTGCCTCCCCTCGCCGTCGCCGGAGGAAGACCGTCGGGCTAAGCCCGGGCGACGGACGGCGACGGCGGGGCTTTTTTGCAGCGTGGTGGGGAGGGCCGCCTCCTATTCGTTGCGACGGCTTCAGCATGAGCCCCCCCTCCCCTCGACTGCGCCAAGCTCCGGCGGGCAGCTCTTCTTCGGCTGCTTGGGCGGTGTCCCGCATGCTGCTTTTCTAGGCCGTCACCTAGTGCCATCCGGATTTGCTACCAATCCATCACCCTCTCCCGGCCAGAGTGGTCTTCTCTCTGTGCACTTGTCCTCAATCAAGGAGGATCATGTTGGCCTTACTGTGAGATGTATATGTGCAGATGCACTGCAATCTTTAAATCCGCCTCATCCTCCGCACCCGTGTTTACTAATTTCTGTGGTTGCTTGTTGAATCATTAGTCGATACGTATATGAATCAGTGAGATTCGACATTAATAAGCGATGTGGGATTATTATTTAGGCTGAATGAGCATTGGAGAAAATCATATAATTTTTTCGGCATTATGGACCACATGTGTGCAAGGCCAAGATCATGAAAAAAATTAAACATGCATGTAAGGCCCAAAGCCTCACGACTTTCTCAGCACCCACAGGAACGACAAGAATTTTAACGACGCTTAGTTACGACGATGAACGGGCAGAAGCATTAGCCCTTTTATTAATAGGTATTGATAAATTATGATGAGTACGAAAGCTAAGACTTGTTGGCACCCGATAGGGTTGGGCTACCCGATGGGTTCGGGAACGGGTCTAGAATCATAACCATGGATAGGGGCATGGGCAATCGATTGACCCACTAAGAGTTTCGGGCATGGGTCCGACCAAACATGACTCGATTGCCAGGTTGATGGCCAGCCCACTAGGATGCCCCCATGTGCGGCCACCCTCCTATTTCACACAAGTGCGTCAAATAGGAGGTTCCAAGTGCACATTTCAATGTTCTAAAAGAAACTGCACATTTCAATGTGATGCTCGATGCGTCATATTATTATTCAAACGCAAAAGTTTGAAAGGTCCGCCGAGTATAGGTAGCTACGTTCTATAATAAAATTCAGTTTTGGAACCTTGTGCAAAGGTTCCAGTCCAGGTTTCTTCGGTTTTTGAAATCTTTTAGAAGTTTCCTACATTTGTTTTTTGATGCCCTATTCATTATTTTATCCCATTTTTTTCTTTTTCGTTTATGGTTTCCTTTTTGTTTTTTTAAAAAATATAAATTTTAAGAAATGTTCATAATTTTTTAAAAATCGCATTTCACAAAATTCGGAAAAAAATTCGCCATTTACAAATTTGTTGCCAAATGTATTTATTTTTCATGCTTAAAAAAGATTTAAATTTTGAAAATAAAATATGTTTTCAAAAAAACATTTTGAAATTTTCAAAATTGTTTCTGTTTCAAAAAGTTTAAAATATCTTTTTTTCATGTTTTCAAAAATGATTGGAAATTTAGGAAAGTTTGAAATTGGAAAAAATCGTATACTTCTTTTTGGAAAATGTTTGCAAACTGGAAAAAAGTTTGTGCTTTCAAAAATGTTCATGTTTGGAAAACGTTGTTCACTTTATAAACATCTGTTGCTACAACGTGTTGTTTGGTATGGTATTTGATCCACCAGGACGCTTCAGTCGTGCAATGGCCAAACCACCAGGGCACCCCGTACAAAGGTCCCTCCTACCTCGTCATGCGATGATAAGTGGCTTACTGCATGTGTGACACTTATCGCAACGTGGAAGTTTTTTACTTTTTCCATTTATTCTTTTTAATACATTTATCTGTTGAACCGTGCATCCAAACCATGAACCGTTTACCGTTGTGTTTCTCGTGTAGAGATCCTTAAAATTAGAGTCAATAGGTTTGAACGACGTTCTTTGAAAAATCAAAAAATCAGAAAAAAAAACAAAAAACCAAGAAAATTCAGAAAAAGGAAACTGGAAGCGCAACCGTGCTTTTCACTTTTCGGGGACACAACTTTGTTTTTCACTTTCCAATAAATTGTGCTTCCCGAAAAGCACAATTGTTCTTCACTCTAAAATACAACTGTGTTTTCCACTTTCAAAAAGTAAAATTGTGCCTTTTCATTTTTAGAAAGTACACTATACTTTTCACACAGTGTGTTTCACGTGAGTAAAAACAGTTAAAAATCACAAAAACCTGGGAAAAAGAAATCAAAATTTGAAGAAAAAAACTGTTTTTTTATAAAAACACATGTATATTAAAAGGATGTGTCCAACATGTTCACATGGTGGCTACTGGACGAACCACATGTCAGCGTTGGAGCGCTTCAGAGTGACTGTTGGAGATGATCGCGAAGGGAACCCTCCCATTAGGGG
>NC_041380.1:331790268-331802707 GCF_002162155.2 Triticum dicoccoides | reverse complement strand
GCGCGCGCGCACACCCGCACACGCACACACGCACACACGCACGCGCACACACGCACACACACACGCGCACACACGCACACGCACACACGCACACACGCGCACACACACGTGTGTGTGTGTGTATGTTAATCATGTTTTTTTAAAAATGTTAAGTGTCTACAGAAAAAACATTTCTGATGCATACAAAAAATGTAAAATGTGTATATAAAAAATAGAAATAAATGTTTTGAAAATGTTAATCATGTATTTGGATATGTTAAACTACATATAAAATATTTTTGATGTATAATGTTTTTAATAATATGTATTAAAAAAGTAGACATAAAAATATATATTTTTAGAAAATACTCCCTTTGTTCTGAATTGGTTGACTCAGATTATCTAGACACGTTTTACTGTTAGATACATCCGTATGCAGACAAATCAAAATCAATCAATTTAGGACAAAGGTAATATTAATTATGTATTTGTAAATTATTAAACGTGTGTATATAAAATATTTCTGATGTATGCGAAAAATGTACAATGTACATGGGAAAGTAAAGTGTCAAAAATATTTGTTTTACAAAACGTTAATTATGTATTTCGAAAATGTTAAACTAACAAAAAGTATTCTTGATGAATACAAAAATAATCCAGTATGCATGGAAAAAATTACACATCAAAACAATATATGTTTTTCTAATTAACAATTTATTTGAATAAATAAATAAATATGTGTATACAAAATATCTACTCTCTACCTAATAATAAAAGGGCTATTATTTCTGGGGGTACGTCACCGAAATTGTCTCTAAATTTGTAAAATATTACCACCGAAGTCACATATAAGTGATAAAAAAATGTTTCACAGAATCCCCACCTGGGCCGCCCAAGTAGGAATATTCTCTACTGCTCACTGCACGCTGGGAGAAGGCACAACGTGCCTATTTGGGCTAGCGCATGTCCAGGCGGCCTATTTTCTAAATTTCATTTTTTATTTTCGGTTTTCTTTTTCTGTCTTCTTTTTTCTACTTTAAATAATTTTGAACTTACAAAACAGTACCGAAAATTAAAACAATGAGAATTTTAAAATAAATTACTTAATACTTAATAAAAAATTGGATTAGAAAATGTTTGCATTTTTCAAAAATGTTCGGATATTCAAAAACTATTTCATAATTTGAAAATATCCTAAATATTCAAAAACCGTCCATGACTTACAAAATAGTTTATCAATTCATAAAATTTTCGCTCATTCAAAAATGATCATACATTTCAAAAAATGTTATTTAAATCAGAAAATGTTTGTGAATTAAATAAATTTCCACCAAACAATTTCCAAAAAATGTTCATCGATTATAGAAATGTTCGTCTATTCAAGACAAAAAATTGAAAAAATGGTCATAATTTTGAAAAATGTTTTAAAATAGAGTAAAACGTTCATGAATTCAAAAAAGTTCATAATTATAAAGAATATGTAAAAATCAGTGAAAATGTTCATGAAATTGAAAAATGTTCATGATTTTCAAAAATGGTTCATGATTGATAATGAGAGTGATTGTCATGACAATTGGAGATTATGAATTTTTTTCTCCTGTTGCAACACACGGGCTGTTGTGCTAGTGTTACTAAAGTATACAAAAAATTTACAATGTATATGACAAAAAGTAGACTTCAAAATAATATATGTCTTCACAAAACCATTAACCATTTATTTGAAAAAAATAAATGAGTATATAATGTTTTTGGTGTATGAAAAATGTACAATGTGTTTGAAAAAAATAGACATCAAAACAACATATGTTTTTGAAACAAATGTTAATAATGTATTTAAAAAATGTTAAACTTGTCTATAAAATATGTTCCCAATGCAGCGAAACATGTACCATGGAAAGAAACGAAATCCAATAAAAAGGAAAAAAGAAAAATAAAGAAACAAAGAAAACAAAATGAAGAAACACAAAGAAAGAAAGAATAGCAAAAAAACTAGTTAAAATCGAGAATGAAACAAAGTAAACATTTTTTGAATAACAAGGTCGGCAATTTTCTTAACATGGTCAACATCTTTTTTCTATACGCATTGAACATTTTTCAAATGTTTGATTAACATTTTTCAAATACTTGTTTAACATTTTTTCGAATGCTTGATTAACATTTTTGAAGTACATGATAATTTTTTCCCACACATTGTATATTTTTTGTATACATTTTCTGTATACATCGGGAACATTTTATCTATATGCATTTAACACTTTTCAAATGCTTGGTTAAGATTTTTTTAATACATGGTCAACATTTTTTCTATACACATTTTAAATGCTTGATTACCATTTTTGAAATACAAGATTTACATTTTTTAATACATGGTCAACATTGTTTTCTATACACATTTTAAACTTTTCAAATGTTTGAGTAAAATTTTTTAAATACTTGATTAACATTTTTTCAAATGCTTGATTAACATTTCTTAAATACATGTTCAACTTTTTACACACATTGTATTTTTCATGTATACATTTTTAGTATACATGAGAACTATTTTCTTTATAGAAATTAACATTTTTCAAATGCCTTGTTAACATTTTTTTAATATTTTATGTAAATTGTTTGCTAATATTATTTCAAGTATTTGGAAGTATAAAAAAGTAACAAGTAAAGAAAGAAAGAAGAATAAATAATGCAAAAAGACAAAAAGAAACGAGGCTATGGTCTCTGGCATGCTTGGGCCGGCTCATTTAGGGAAGCGCCTGATGCAAGAGCTAGGTCTCGCTATAAAGGAGACATATTGCTTCCCGTCGTTTACTCGTTATATCTCTCACGCTGGTTAGTCACTCCTGTCTCCCAGGATTGGTCTATCAACGCTACGATATGAGCTTTAGAGCATCTCCACTCGCCCCCCAACAGGCCTACTAGTGAAAAATCGGCCCAGTCACGCCCCCAAATTGTTGTTTATCGCCGGTTTGGTCTGAAACAACAACCGGCGAACCCAAGCCGAACCCAGCGCATTGGGGGGCGCCTGGGGCGTCGGCTGAAGCGAAAAGGCACGTGGGCCCATGCTACCGGTGGCAAACAGGCCTATTCCCGTCGTTTCCCCTCTTTCCCTCCATTTCCCTAGTGCTTACCCACCGTCTCCCCTGCCGCTCCCGCCATTCTCCTAATCAGATCCGGCCGCCATGCGGCCGAAGAAGTATGCGCCCCTCGCCTAGCCATTGATACCACCCAACCGAAGTAGAGGAAGCCGATGGCAAGGCCATCGAGCTTGTCGAACGCCGAGTGGAAGGCGGACATTGAGCGCCGGGAGGCGGTCACCACTGATCGACGAAACAGGCTCACCACCAAGAGGGCCAGGGACACGGCGGCGGCGGAGGAAGAGGAGTAGGGAGAGGCGTCTCACGCGAGGATGATGAACCTTCCGCCCGGCCACTGCCCACAAGCCGCATGGGGGAGCCAGCAGAGCATCCCGTCGCCGCCAACTTCTCGCCGCCACTATGGGGATACGCGCCCTAGCCTGGCTACTCCGGCGACGACGCGTATGGCTCAACCCAACATCACCTTCCCGCATGGCGCACCATCGCGTGCCTCCCCCTCCGGCTTCAACCTCGACCCGTGCACTCCCTCCCCCGCGTTCACCACCAGCCTCAACACCCAGTACAGCTACTCGCTGCCAGCGTACTCAGGCTCGCCTGCGCCGCCTCTGCGCCATGGCACCCTACCCTTTTCACACGGCTCGGCGCCATAGTTTGGCAACACCGACGCCGACATGAACAAGATCATCATGAGCGGCTCGGTCGCCGCGCTTCATGCACCAGGTTCCGCGCGCAAGACGAAACGATGGACACCGCCGCCAACATGGACGATGAGCTCAACGACGCGGAGGAGGAGGTGGAGGAGGATGATGGAAATATGCCCTAGAGGCAATAATAAAATGGTTATTATTATATTTCCTAAATCATGATAAAGGTTTATTATTCATCTAGAATTGTATTGACCGGAAACTTAAGTACATGTCTAGACACATAAACAAATACTGTGTCCCTAGTGAGCCTCTACTAGACTAGCTCGTTGATCACAGATGGTTAGGGTTTCCTAACCATAGACGTGAGTTGTTATTTGATAACGGGATCACATCATTAGGGAATGATATAATGGACAAGACCCAACCGGTTAGCATAGAATATGATTGTTCAGTTTATTGCCACTGCTTTCTTGATGTCAAATACATGTTTCTTCGACCATGAGATAATGCAACTCCCGGATACCAGAGGAATACCTTATGTGCTATCAAACGTCACAATGTAACCGGGTGATCATAAAGATGCTCTACAGGTATCTTCGAAGGTGTCTGTTGAGTTGACATGAATTGAGATTGGGATTTGTCACTCCGTGTAACGGAGAGGTATCTCTGGGCCCTCTCGATAATACAGCATCACAAGAAGCTTGCAAGCAAAGTGACTAAGGAATTAGTTGCAAGATGATGGAGTAAAGAGACTTGCTGGTAACGAGATTGAACTAGGTATAGAGATACCGACGACCGATTCTCGGGCAAGTAACATACCGACAGACAAAGGGAATTACGTATGTTGTCATAAAGGTTCAACCGATAAAAGATCTTCGTGGAATATGTAGGAATCAATATGGGCATCCAGGTCCCGCCATTGGTTATTGACCGGAGAGGTGTCTCGGTCATGACTACATAATTCCCGAACTCGGGGGGTCGCACGCTTAATGTTCGTTGACGCTAGAGTAGTATTGAGATATTTAATGAGTGGTACCAAATGTTGTCCAGAATCCCGGATGAGATCCCAGACGTCACGAGGAGTCTCGGAATGGCCGAGAGGTAAAGATTTATATATGGGAAGTCATATTTTGGGTTTCAGAAAAAGGTGCAGTTTTTCGGTATTGTACGGGGAAGCTTCTAGAAGGTTGCGGAGGATTCGGGAGGGGTACGGAAATCCACAAGTGGGTCCACCACAACCCAAGGGATAGCATGGGCGGAGGGGCTACAGTGATGCGCCGTGCGGGTGATCGCCAGCCGGTACGGTGCACTGTAGCCATGACTCGCCCTGGATTCGAGGATGGCAGGCTTCTCTGTAGCCATGCCTCGTCTTATCGCATTCATGGTGACTCAGATTCTGAGGGTGTTTGGGGCCGCCTGCTAGAAGCCGGCCCCACTGGGGGCCGCCTTCTAGGAGCCGACCCCTCTCGCAGCCGGCCGCTTGGACCAGCCGGCCACAAGAAGGCGGCGGCCAATCTTTGAGGCCTGAGGGGTGCAGTCGGCCCCGATGTCTTGAAACGCCATGGGGGCAGATGAGGCTACCCATGGCCAATAACTCCGACAGTAGTCCCCGAAGCTGGCGGGTCGCCACGGCTGACAAGGTGGAGGTGCCCCGGCAGCTTCCTACTCGGTAAAGTTTTGGTTGCTTGCTCAGTCCGTCTTCTGGAGTGCCGGCTGTCAGGAGCCGCCCTGGGCCTGACTGGCCGACTGGTGGAATTCGAACAGTCGTGTCGGGAAGCATGCGGTGCGCTAGCTAGGCACCTAGGCTAGCCGCCCGCCGCATGCGTGCCACGCGGCGCTAACTGGCCGGGTCGGCCTGCCAGCCCACACTTGATGGGACGCATGAGTAGGCCGGGCCCGCCACTACCAGGCCTTGGCACGCGCGTGGATCCGCCGCGGCCGAGGTGGGCAGTTGGGATCCCGCACGCTTTTACCACGCGCCATTAAAGCGTGGTAAATGCGGGGTCATGGGCGCAGTAAATCCCACGATCCCCCGCCCCGCCCCCTCGGCTTCGTACCCAGAGGGCTATAAGTAGGGGGAGAGGGGAGGGGCAGAGGCACGCGTGCCCTCCCCTACTCTTTCTTCTTCTCCACCGCTATCACACTCCTTGCTCGCCGTAGTGCTACCGCGGCTTGTTGTCGTCGCCGAGCTTCTTCTCCGCCGACCCCCTTTCTTCTCCTCCGCCGCGAGTCCGCGCGCTCTCCGCAGTCCTCAAGCCGCCATGGAACGCTCCGGCGACTGGGACGGCTCCAACATCCACAACGATCACCTCATCTTCCTCCGCGACACATGGCGCCTGCCCGGCGCGGACCACGTCAGGGTGCGCCTGCCGCCCGACAAGGAAATCTCGCCGACGTCGGAGGAAGGCAAGCGCTTCATCTTCCGCTCGCACTTCCTCCGTGGCTTCGGCCTGCCGGCGAGCAACTTCTTCCGTGCCTTCTTGGACTTTTACCGACTCCAGCCGCACCACCTCACACCAAACACGGTGGTGCTACTGTCGGCCTTCATCACCCTGTGTGAAGGGTATTTCGTCATCCTCCCCACCATCGAGCTCTGGGGAGCTTTCTTCTACAGCAAGCTCGGCACCACCGTCAAGGAGGAGGCGGCGCAGTGTGGATCGTTCATCACGGTGCGGCGTCCGGGTTCTAGAAACGCCTTCCTAGCCATCAAGCTGATCAAATCGGTGAAGCTGTGGCAGAAGTCGTATTTCTACGTGAAGAACGTCGACCCGGTGCACGACTTCATCAACCTGCCGCCCTATGTGGTAGGGTCGCCTGCCGAGCCTCGCGTCAACTGGGGCTTCAAGATGAAGCACCTGTCGGAAGACGCCTCCGCCGCCATCGCCCGCCTCAAGGTGATGACGGAGTCGGAGGGCCTCAAGGCGTCCGACTTTCTGGTCGCCTTCTTGGTACACCGGGTCCTGCCGCTCCAACGCCGGACTCACATGATAGGCCAGATGAGTGGGCACGTGCACCAAGGAGATGCCGACAGCAGAGGTGGCTCTCCTGGTAAACGAGATTGTGGACCTCAAGCTCGACGAGGGGAGGTAGCGCTTCGGTAAGCGGCCGTACTCCCGCGCCAACCCCCCGCCTATGGTAAGCTCCTGATTATTCTTTCTGCCGGGTTCTGGCTTGCCGACTGACAGGGCCGACTATGATTCAGATCCTCCCCTCCCAGTCGGACGCCGACATCGTCTACCAGCCGGACCGGGATGTCAGCGACGTGGCGGACCCCTACTTGGGGGCGGCCGCCCTAGAAGACGATGCCACATGTGGCGGAGGAGCAGGCGGCTCCGGAGGAAGAGGCCGCGTGGAGGGCTGGCCGGACGATGATGAAGAGGAGGAGGAGGAGGACGAGGACGAGGAAGAGGAGGTGGAGGCGGAAGTGCCTCGCCGTCCGCTGTCTTCACACAAGGCGGGGCCGAGTTCCTCTGCCGCTCCACCTGCACCTGGCGGCGGGCCTAAACGCCGAGGCGCGCTGCTTTTCGGCAGCCGCCCCGAGAAGGCCAGGCACTCGGCCGTCGCACCCAAGGACACGACTGCCGCGACCAAGCGGCGCGAGGCTGTCGCGAAAGCGATCAGGTTCCAGAAGGCCCCCAAGCAGCCACCAATGTTCTCGACGTAAGTCCTTAGCCCTTTCTGGTGTCTTCTTTGACTCTTTAATTTCTTTCTGAACCTCTTTTTTTCTTTTTTCTTTGGAGCAGGGCTCCGCTCTCTCTTGAGCGGTCGACCTCGGCCTCCGTAGTCAGGACGGCTGAGGTCTCCTCCAACACCCGCCGTATAGACCCGGCCACCGACCTCCGGGAGGCACGGGAACGGAACGCCCAGGAGGTGTGGGAAGAGAAGGAAGCCGCCACCAAGAAGGCGGAGGCTGACAAGGCGGCCGCTGCCAGGGCAGCGCAGGCAGACGCAGACGCGGTGGCTAAATCCCAAGCTGATGCTGCAGCGGAGAAGCGAGCGGCGGACGCCGCGCGTTGTCCGCCCCCCAACTGATCATCCCCCTATGTTCTGCACCGCCAGCATCGGAGATCCCGGCGCCGAAAGGAGAAGCCGGCGATGACCAGCCGGTCATGGAGAGGGATGGCGATGACGCTGTCTTACCAGAGATTGAGGCGCCGCCGACTGCAGACGCGTAGGGCGCCCAGCCGGCGGCCCAATTGGAATCACTAGCCAGAGGCGAGTTGGTGGTGGGGTCAGCTCCTGCGGTGCGCACTCCAATGCGCCGCCGTGTAGAGAAAGCGGCATCGGCACCGAGGCCGACGAAGATTGGGAGCACCAGCTCGTCGGCACCCGAGGCCGAAGCCACCAGCGCCACGCCAACAGAGTGGGTGCGCGGAGGCGGGACGAGCGCCTTGATCAGGGCGGCGCAGGACGTCCAGGCCGACTTCAGGACCGAAGCCGCCGCCCTCTCGCAATGCATGAAGGCGTTCGTGAAGACGCGGGCCGCCGTTCAGGTACGCAATTTTCTTTCTACTTTTGATTTCTGTAGTCTTCGGTGGGGGCGCGCCAGCGCACCCACTGGGTGTAGTCCCCGAGTTCTGGGCCGGCTGCTGAGCAGGTGGCCTGGAACTTCATAGTGGGTTCTTAGCTTCTGACTGACTTCCCTTTTGTTGCCTTGTTGCAGGACTATCACAACATCTGCGTGGCCAGCTTCAATGCTCATGTCCGAGAGCTGGATCGACGGACCGCCGACTTGACGGAAAGCCAGAGTAAGCACTATCTTCTTCTCTCTGTGGGGGCGCGTCAACGCACCCGCGGGCCATAGTCCCCGAGATGCGGGCCGACTGCTGAGCAGTTGGGCTGAATCTTCCCGGCAACTACTCTTTCTTCTTTTCTTGATTGTTGATATTTTTATTTTTCTTCCTTTTTCAGAGACCAACGCCGCCTTGCAGCAGCAACTGGGTGAAGCCAACACCATGTTGCGTGCCAAGGAGGACGAACGCCATAGGGCGGCCCAGGAGCGTGACCGCCTGGCCAAGCAGCTGGCGGACCAGGCGGCGCTTCACAAGATGGCCCTGAAGCAGGCGGAGGACAATGAAGTCCGTCTCTTGGCCGAGTTCAAGACCAAGCGGTCTGGTTGGGCCAAGAAGGAGGCGGCGCTGACTGCTAGCTATGGCCAGATTGAAGATATAGTCGATGGTGAGCTTTTTCTCTTCTTTCGACTGTTGGTGGTTTAACCGAGCCGGCCTCTTGCCTCTGACTTCTGACTTGTTATTTTTGCTTGTGCAGACTTCTTCCCCGGCCACTCCGTCGCTGCCAACGAGACCATTGAGGCTCGCCGCGAGGAGCGACGGGCGGGTGGCACGGAGATTGCCGCCGATGCCCCTCAGACTCTTGCCGAGCAGCTTCTCAGCATTCAGGCCCGCCTCCAGCCGGCCCACCAGATGCTTCGCCGGATGCAACGCGCTGGGGCCCAGGCGGTCGCCGCCCTCTGGCCAGACAAGCAACTGGCTGGAAGTGGCCGTCGGCCATCTTGAGGCATGGAAGGGTTCCGCGGCCCGAGCAGGAGCGTGGCGGGCCTTGGAGTTCGCCAAGGCGTGGTATCCTGGGCTAGATCTAGCCCAGTTGGCCACGTTTCGGCTAGAAGCCGGCGTCGAGCTGGCGGCAGTGGAGCGCGATCTCTCGATACACGCGTCGGCGATCACCGATGTAATGCCCCGAGACCGATGTGCCAGGTGTCTTCCAGTTATTCGCTGTCGTTGCCATGTCATTTGCTTGCGTGTTGCATCTAATCATGTCATCATGTGCATTGCATCATCATGTTTTCAAAACTTGCATTCGTCCCGGTCTCCTCGTTCTCTCCGTTGTCCGTTCTGAGCCCAGACACACTTGCACGCACCCGCGGCATTGTCCGAAATATTATTTTATAAGTGGCCGGGAAATGTTCTCGGAATGGGTTGAAAGTTGGCATGCGGTGTTGTTTTGTTGTCAGTAGACCGCCTGCCAAGTTTCATCGCATTCGGAGTCCGTTTGACGTCCCAACGGATAAATATAGCGGCAATAGTAGCCGGTCTAACGTCGGACGTTTTCGGTCTCCAGAAACAGTCGCCGGGCCTCCCTCTCTTCTCTTCTCTCAGCTCGAGACCGTCTGCACAGCCCACCTAGTCCATCCTCCTTCCCCTCTTCGCTTCTGGAGTTGCCCGATGCGATCGCACGGTCCGAAACCCTCTCTACAAAGTGCATCGAACCCCTCACGTGAGCGTCCGAAAGTTGTCCCGGACCCGACCCGAGGTGTTGCCACCGTTGTGTCCGGATCATCCCCAAACGTCTACAAAACGTCACCGTTTTCTTAGTTGGACTTCCTAGCTATTTTATTCGCGATCGTCCGATTGCGATCGTAGGGTCGAGATAGCCCCTAACCGAATCCGTGATGTATATGTTTAGTCTATCCCTAGTCCATTTTGAACCTAACCCCTTTTTCCTAGGGATCCTCCTAGCCGCCGTCGCCCCACTGTATCTCATCTATTTCTGTGCCACCAACTCACATGCTACCTCGGGATCCTCTCATTCTCCCCTGCCCAATCCCCTCGTTCCCCACCTACCACAGCCAGATGCCCGATCCAAAAATCCAGCCAGATCGATCCATCCGCGTCTCCTCTCCTCCTCCTGTGCCTCGATCCAGGGTTGATCGAGAGCAGCGCCGCCCGGCCCCGACCACCGTGCCGCCAGCTCGCCGTCAGCAGCTCCAAGCTCCTCCAGGCCGGCCCCTTCACGCCCTGCCTTCTCTTCTTTATCCCCCTGCTTCTCTCCCTCTCTAATCTCTCCTCTCTTTTGCTCCCAGGGAACCGAACGAAGCTCCGTCGTGGAACGCCCTCTTCATCGTCGGAGATCCTCGAGCTAACCGGAGCCGTGGGCGAGCTCCTCCACCGTTTCCCCCTGCCTTTTTCCCTCGCGTCGCTGTTGATTTCCCCCATCCTGTCGTCATTTTGTTGCACAGGAGAGCAGCCATGGCCGTGGGCAACGAGCTCCTCCGCTCGCGTCCATGACGTCGTCAGCCCGTGGGCCCCACCTCCTGCCGCGTCCGCCGTCTGCCTCCTTCCCCGCGCCGAGACCCGCTGCCGTCGCCCTTTGCTTCCCCTGCATCGAGCATGGCTTGATCCGGTCAGGCGCGTTGACCGCGCCCGCAGCGCGTCGCTTCCACGTGGCCTTGGGAGCGCCAAGTCCCGCAGCAGCCCGCAAGGCCCAGCCGGCCTGCCCCAGCGCCCTCTCCACGGTTCTGGGCTTGTCCCATGGTGAGAGAACCCCAAGCCGCACCCAGTGCTCCTGTCGGGCCAGCCAGATTCGGCCCATATCATGTTTTTTTCCAGCGTCTACGAATTTGTCCATTATCCAGAGCATTGCAGTTTTACAGAAAACCCCCCTAGTTGTCATGCATATAATAACTCACAATTCGTGCATCAGATTAAAATGATTTATATATGAAACTTGCTCAGAATTTTTTCTAGTTTAATAATATGTCACTTTCACCCATGTTTAAAATGCTTAAAATGTTGTTTGGTTAAATTTGCTCCTATGCCATGTTAAAATGATTTAATTCATAACTAAATAACCGTAACTCCGATTTTAATAAACTTTATATGTAAATGGGGTAGAAAAATGCCTAGTTTAACATGGTGACCTTTATTTGCATGTTAAACAACCCTAAAATTGTGTTTAGGGCAGAACAGGTCCTAATCTAAAATATGCATATGGGGATTTACCGGAATTTGTTGTTTGTTGTTCCCGGCCTCATTTAAACTTGACTAGATAGGTAGTTTTGCTTTGCTTCACTCTCTTGCCATGTTTAACAACATTTAATATTGTTGGGTACATAAACGAGATCGAACTAAATAATTGATGTGCTGCTCCGTCAATATGCAACTCGTTGCATATTGAGCTCCACTTAACTTGTAGGGTTGTTTGTGCACTTTGTCATGCCATGCTTCATTAAACCGGACATGCATCATACTTGATTGTGCATCATGCCATGTATATGTGGTGGTTGTTTACCATGTTGTTTGCTTCTTTCCGGTGTTGCTTCTTCGGGTTGGTTCTGATAACGTCATGATTGTGAGGACCCGTTCGACTACATCCATTTGTCTTCTTCATGGACTCGTTCTTCTTCCTTGCGGGATCTCAGGCAAGATGATCATACCCTCGATATCACTACTATCTTTGCTATGCTAGTCAGCTCGCTCTTTTGCTATGCCATTGCTACGATGCCTACCACTTGCTTGCAAGCCTCCCAAATTGCCATGTCAAACCTCTAACCCACCATTGTCCTAGAAAACCGTTGATTGGCTATGTTACCGCTTTGCTCAGCCCCTCTTATAGCGTTGCTAGTTTCAGGTGAAGATTGGAGGCCGTTCCTTGTTGGAACATCTTTTATTTACTTGTTGGGGTATCATTATATTGCCATGTTATCTTAATGCACCTATATACTTGGCAAAGGGTGGAAGGCTCGGCCTTATGCCTGGTGTTTTGTTCCACTCTTGCCGCCCTAGTTTCCGTCATATCGGTGTTATGTTCCCGGATTTTGCGTCCCTTACGCGGTTGGGCTATTATGGGAACCCCTTGACAGTTCGCCTTAAGTAAAGCTCTTCCAGCAATGTCCAACATTGGTTTTACCATTCACCACCTAGCCTTTTTCTTTCCCTTGGGTCGGCCAGCCCAAGGGTCATCATTATTTTACCCCCCCCCCCG
>NC_041380.1:331782519-331790138 GCF_002162155.2 Triticum dicoccoides | reverse complement strand
CAACTGAGCGATGTCCGAGGCTACCAGGGGCAACTCTAGGCTGGCTTACCCGACGTCTGGCTCATTTGAGTATGCCCTGAGAAAGAGATATGTGTAGCTCCTATCGGGATTTATCGGCACATTCGGGCGGTGTTACTGGTTTAGTTTTACCCTGTCGAAATGTCTTGTTGTACCGGGATACCGAGTCTGATCGGAATGTCTCGGGTGGAGGTCTATTCCTTCGTTGACCGTGAGAGCTTGTGATGGCCTAAGTTGGGACACCCCTGCAGGGATTTGAACTTTCGAAAGCCGTGCCCGCGGTTATGGGCAGATGGGAATTTGTTAACGTCCGGTTGTAGAAAACCTAAAGTCGACCTTAATTAAAATGAATCAACAGCGTGTGTAACCGTGATGGTCTCTTTCCGACGGAGTCCGGGAAGTGAACACGGTTGTTGGAGTTATGCTTGGCGTAGGTTGTTTTAGGATCACTTCTTGATCATACTTTTATCGACCGTGCTTTGCCTTCTCTTCTCGCTCCCATTTGCGTATGTTAGCCACCATATATGCTAGTCGCTTGCTGCAGCTCCACCTCATACCTTTTACCTTACCCATAAGCTTAAATAGTCTTGATCGCGAGGGTGCGAGATTGCTGAGTCCCCATGGCTCACAGATACTTCCAAAACCAGTTTGCAGGTGCCGATGTTACCGAGCAGGTGACGCAACCAAGCTCAGGAGGAGCTCGATGCAGATCTTGTCCTGTGTGGTGTTTCGTTCTAGTTGATCAGTAGTGGAGCCTAGTTGGGGTTGATCGAGGACCTGTTGTCGCATTTGGGGTTCTTCTTTTATTTTGGCTCCGTAGTCGGGCCTTGATTGTATCTGATTGATGTAATGCTTTATTCATGTAATTGGGTGAAGTGGCGATTGTAAGTCAACTATGTATCTCTTTTCCCCTATTGTATTACATGGGTTGTGTGAAGATTACCTCACTTGCGACATATGCTTTCAATGCGGTTATGCCTCTAAGTCGTGCTTCGACACGTGGGAGATATAGCCGCATCGAGGGCATTACAAGTTGGTAATCAGAGCCTTCCCCCACCTTAGGAGCCCCATTGCTTGATCGTTTTTAGCGGCCGAGTTGTGTCTAGAAAAATGTTTTGAGTCTTTTAGGAATTATATATCAGAGAGTTTAGGAATTCTTTTACTTCCCAGTCTCCTCATCGCTCTGGTAAGGCATCCTGACGTAGAGTTTTGACTCTTCTCTTCTCAAATTTCAGTAAAAAAAAAATTAGGATCACGCGGGTATCTTGGAATCATTCCGATGGTTTTATGATGAGAACATTGTCTTGGTGCCTCCTGTCAGGGGTTTAGTGGAAGTGTCCCGGGGAGTTGACTCTGAGGTGTTGTCATCATAATTTTATCATTGCAGTTCTGGAATACCTGAGTTTAGTACGCCGACATCAAAAATCTCTTTTATGCAGTTCGTTGGTGAGATAACCTCGACGCCACCCAGTACTGGGGCGGGAGTTCGGGAGTATCGCCATAACTTGTATAACGGATGCTTTTCGAAGGTTGAGGTAGATGATTTCCGAAGGTTTCTTGGTTATGTGTTGAAGGATGGATACAGCTGGATGTAGGATTTGCTAGTTTTGGGTGAGATATTATGCTTCCCCTGTATCCCCAACACCTGATTGCATAACCAGAAAGTTTCGGGAGTTTCATAAGTGGGAATTCAAGTAGCTCTTAGGATATCTTTTCGACAGATGTATGATATGAAATTGGGGTTCGACGTCTAGTGGTCCGCCTATTCACGGTTGGTTTTACAGTGGTCTCGTTGTGTCTTAAAGAGTCCTTGGCTATGCCGACTCGGGGACGCTTTGTATGTCATGTGCACTGCCTTGTACATGATGGTGCTGTACGATCGAGCCCGTGTAGGCCCCACCACGAAAACTTCGGACGAAATCTCTATCATATGTTTGTCCTGGCTTATTCTGCAAGCCAATCCCTTTGTTTTTGTTTTGAGTTGTGGTATTCGAGTTGCTTCGAAGTCAAATGTTGATTCCATACCTTCCCCAAATGGTGTTCTCATATTCCTATGCGAATACTAATCCTTCTCGATCATCGAGTTTCTCATTTCAATTTCTTTTCAACCGGTGTGTCTCTCCTCAAGTGGATCCGATCATTTCAACATCTGCAAGATCAAGTATCAGCTCTCTCAACGGCGTTCATTTCATCCATCTCCAAGTTGTCTTTCTTTTTCCCACCCTCCCTCCCTTTTTGTTTCTTCGAGGACCCAGATTTCTTCATCGGGTATCCATTCAACTCATGTGAAGTCACTCCATTCTTTTTCGTCAATATTCTTACCCGGTGGTTCTCAAGGAGATGTTCTACTAGTTCGTCATTCTTCATTCTTTTCTTCTCCGATGGAACCAATTCAAGCTTTGGTGTTGATCATATCCTTTTTCCTCATTTCAAATACCTTTTCTTACCGGTGCACCTCTTTATCATTCACCTCTCGCTATTCAATTATTCCGGTGTGCTCAAGATATCTCGAAGATTCATGTTTTCCACTCTGCATTTGTTCAAGATCTTTCGAGGTTGTTATCTCATTCAAGTCATTTAATTCAACCGGTGCAATCTATCTTTTAAATCCCTCAACGGTGTTTCTTTTGAGTGGGCCCTAACCCACAGGTCTTTTCCCAGGATCTTACCTGACTCTTCTTATTTTTTCCGGAGCTATCCTAAATTCTTTTCGAAGTTTGACATAAGAATGATTTATCATCAGTCAAATGTTTTCTCCAAGATCTTTCAAATTCTCTTCATCGTTGGCTCAACCTCTTCGTTTGGATTCTTCCGGAGTGTCTAAATAATTCTTGTGGAGTTTCTCATCGTCATTCTCAACATTTGAAGACCGAAGAAGAGTTTCTCTTTAATCTTGCTCCATTCTCTTCAAGATTCGTGATTCTAGCTTGTTGCCATCCTCTCGTAATTTGTTTTGATCATGAGAATTCTTTTCACCTATCCGGAGCTATTCAAGAGTCTTCTCAGTCTGATTATCCGGAGCCCATCATCTAAGATTTATTCATTCTCAGCTTTCAGCTCTCTTTCTTTAAATCTTACCAGCGCATCATTCAAGTATTCTCTTATCAGCTCGTGATCTCTTCGTTCTCATGTATCTAAATCCCCTCTAGCTTCTTTGTTCATTTTTCAATTCTTCCCTATGTTTCGTTATCTTTTATTTGTTCATTTGCAATTCTTACGGTGGTTCGTTCAAGATTTCTTCTTCTTTCTTATCATATCAATTTATTCGTTGTTTCAAACCTTCCATTCGTTCAATACCTTCCCAAGTCTGATGTTATATCTCTCTTAATCTTTTCTACGATAATAAGTAATATGCCAAACCCGTTGATTGTCAACAATTTAATTGGTGAAGGTTAAGCATAATGTAATTCTTATTCTTGTTTCATCCAAATGATTATTTCCCTATTCCGGAGGTTCATCAAGATCTCAATTGTTCATCTTATCTTTTCTTCCCGGAGTTCCAAGCTCTAATTATCACGGATATCCATCTAAATCATTGCAAGGGTTCACCTTGTGTTTTCATTTTCTCTTTCTTTTTATTCTTTTGTTACCGGAGTTTCTTCTTGGAGGTTCTACATGATGGATTCATCAAGGAGTTAATTCCTTTTCGAAGTTTTCATTGACATTCTTTTCAAAGGAGCTCAAGCTTTCTTCATCTTGCAACCAGGAGTGCAATTCTTTATTCCGTATCAATAGAGGTGGTATTATGTCATTCTTGATAATTTGAGTTTGTGTTTCATGATTCACATCTTGTCAAGAATGAGATATTTTAAATCCATCAATCTCTTCATTGGAATTATCTTGAGTTATATTTCACCTAAAGCCTTCCCTAAGGATTGTTGCTATTATGGTGCTTGTAAATGATCCAAGTACTTCATTTATCCTCTCGGTGAAATAAGTTTCTCGTCTCCTCGTTCATATCAATCCAATTCTTCTTCCCGTGAGTGGCAGGTTGTCATCTCATAATTTGAGATGTATTTCATAAGACCATATCAAGATTATTCTTTTCGTTGTTGGTTTTCAACAACTCCATTCTAGCATTTGTTGTATCCGTGCTCTCTCAAGATCTTGTTTCCCTTCGTTCCGGAGTCATTGTGATGTTGCTCTTTTCAACCCATCATCTCGTTTGTCAAAGATCATGTTCTTTTCGTGCTTATCCATTTAACCGGAGTGTCGTGTACTCTGCTCAAGTTCTTCTCATCTTATCTAGTCTTGTATCACTTTTCAACCGGAGTGCTGTTCGAATTTGGTCTTCCTTGATCCCCTTCCTTAACCGGCGTGTTTTCAATATATATCTTCCCTTCAACCTCAAGGTTTTTCGCAAATGTTCTTTGTCCCTCTTTGCTAACGGAGTGTTTTCAACCTTGCTCACCTTCGTTGTATTCTTTTCTCGAATTTGTTTAACCTTTTCAAGGTTCTTTGGTTTCACTCGTTTGTCAAAGAAGCAACTTAGTCTTACCTCTTCTCTTTCTCTTCCGTTGTCCCTCGCGGTGCCATTCTAGATCTCGGGACGAGATCCTCTCGTAGTGGTGGAGTGTTGTAACGCCCCGAGACGGATGTGCCAGGTGTCTTCCAGTTATTTGCTGTCGTTGCCATGTCATTTGCTTGCGTGTTGCATCTTATCATGTAATCATGTGCATTGCATCATCATGTTTTCAAAACTTGCATTCGTCCCGGTCTCCTCGTTCTCTCCGTTGTCCGTTCTGAGCCCAGACACACTTGCACGCACCCGCGGCGTGTCCGAAATATTATTTTATAAGTGGCCGAGAAATGTTCTCGGAATGGGTTGAAAGTTGGCATGCGGTGTTGTTTTGTTGTCAGTAGACCGCCTGCCAAGTTTCATCGCATTCGGAGTCCGTTTGACGTCCCAACGGATAAATATAGCGGCAATAGTAGCCGGTCTAACGTCGGACGTTTTCAGTCTCCGGAAACAGTCGCCGGGCCTCCCTCTCTTCTCTTCTCTCAGCTCGAGACCGTCTGCACAGCCCACCTAGTCCATCCTCCTTCCCCTCTTCGCTTCCGGAGTTGCCCGATGCGATCGCACGGTCCGAAACCCTCTCTACACAATGCATCGAACCCCTCACGTGAGCGTCCGAAAGTTGTCCCGGACCCGACCCGAGGTGTCGCCACCGTTGTGTCCGGATCATCCCCAAACGTCTACAAAACGTCACCATTTTCTTAGTTGGACTTCCTAGCTATTTTATTCGCGATCGTCCGATTGCGATCGTAGGGTCGAGATAGCCCCTAACCTAATCCGTGATGTATATGTTTAGTCTATCCCTAGTCCATTTTGAACCTAACCCCTTTTTCCTAGGGATCCTCCTAGCCGCCGTCGCCCCACTGTATCTCATCTATTTCTGTGCCACCAACTCACAAGCTACCTCGGGATCCTCTCATTCTCCCCTGCCCAATCCCCTCGTTCCCCACCTACCACAGCCAGATGCCCGATCCAAAAATCCAGCCAGATCGATCCATCCGCGTCTCCTCTCCTCCTCCTGTGCCTCGATCCAGGGTGGATCGAGAGCAGCACCACCCGGCCCCGACCACCGTGCCGCCAGCTCGCCGTCAGCAGCTCCAAGCTCCTCCAGGCCGGCCCCTTCACGCCCTGCCTTCTCTTCTTTATCCCCCTGCTTCTCTCCCTCTCTAATCTCTCTCTCTCTTTTGCTCCCAGGGAACCGAACGAAGCTCCGTCGTGGAACGCCCTCTTCATCGCCGGAGATCCTCGAGCTAACCGGAGCCGTGGGCGAGCTCCTCCACCGTTTCCCCCTGCCTTTTTCCCTCGCGTCGCTATTGATTTCCCCCGTCGTGTCGTCGTTTTGTTGCACGGGAGAGCAGCCATGGCCGTGGGCAACGAGCTCCTCCGCTCGCGTCCGTGACGTCGTCAGCCCGTGGGCCCCACCTCCTGCCGCGTCCGCCGTCTGCCTCCTTCCCCGCGACGAGACCCGCTGTCGTCGCCCTCTGCTTCCCCTGCATCGAGCATGGCTCGATCCGGTCAGGCGCGTTGACCGCGCCCGCAGCGCGTCGCTTCCCCGTGGCCTCGGGAGCGCCAAGTCCCGCAGCAGCCCGCAAGGCCCAGCCGGCCTGCCCCAGCGCCCTCCCCACGGTTCTGGGCTTGTCCCATGGTGAGAGAACCCCAAGCCGCACCCAGTGCTCCTGTCGGGCCAGCCAGATTCGGCCCATATCATGTTTTTTTCCAGCGTCTACGAATTTGTCCATTATCCAGAGCATTGCAGTTTTACAGAAAACCCCCCTAGTTGTCATGCATATAATAACTCACAATTCGTGCATCGGATTAAAATGATTTATATATGAAACTTGCTCAGAATTTTGTCTAGTTTAATAATATGTCACTTTCACCCATGTTTAAAATGCTTAAAATGTTGTTTGGTTAAATTTGCTCCTATGCCATGTTAAAATGATTTAATTCATAACTAAATAACCGTAACTCCGATTTTAATAAACTTTATATGTAAATGGGGTAGAAAAATGCCTAGTTTAACATGGTGACCTTTATTTGCATGTTAAACAACCCTAAAATTGTGTTTAGGGCAGAACAGGTCCTAATCTAAAATATGCATATGGGGATTTACCGGAATTTGTTGTTTGTTGTTCCCGGCCTCATTTAAACTTGACTAGATAGGTAGTTTTGCTTTGCTTCACTCTCTTGCCATGTTTAACAACATTTAATATTGTTGGGTACATAAACAAGATCGAACTAAATAATTGATGTGGTGCTTCGTCAATATGCAACTCGTTGCATATTGAGCTCCACTTAACTTGTAGGGTTGTTTGTGCACTTTGTCATGCCATGCTTCATTAAACCGGACATGCATCATACTTGATTGTGCATCATGCCATGTCTATGTGGTGGTTGTTTACCATGTTGTTTGCTTCTTTCCGGTGTTGCTTCTTCGGGTTGGTTCCAATAACGTCATGATTGTCAGGACCCGTTCGACTACGTCCGTTTGTCTTCTTCATGGACTCGTTCTTCTTCCTTGCGGGATCTCAGGCAAGATGATCATACCCTCGATATCACTACTATCTTTGCTATGCTAGTCTGCTCGCTCTTTTGCTATGCCATTGCTACGATGCCTACCACTTGCTTGCAAGCCTCCCAAATTGCCATGTCAAACCTCTAACCCACCATTGTCCTAGCAAACTATTGATTGGCTATGTTACCACTTTGCTCAGCCCCTCTTATAGCGTTGCTAGTTGCAGGTGAAGATTGGAGGCCGTTCCTTGTTGGAACATCTTTTATTTACTTGTTGGGGTATCATTATATTGCCATGTTATCTTAATGCACCTATATACTTGGCAAAGGGTGGAAGGCTCGGCCTTATGCCTGGTGTTTTGTTCCACTCTTGCCGCCCTAGTTTCCGTCATATCGGTGTTATGTTCCCGGATTTTGTGTCCCTTACGCGGTTGGGCTATTATGGGAACCCCTTGACAGCTCGCCTTAAGTAAAGCTCTTCCAGCAATGTCCAACATTGGTTTTACCATTCGCCACCTAGCCTTTTTCTTTCCCTTGGGTCGGCCAGCCCAAGGGTCATCATTATTTTACC
>NC_041380.1:331675932-331782204 GCF_002162155.2 Triticum dicoccoides | reverse complement strand
AGTGCTCCTCTGAGTGTTGGTCCAACTGAGCGATGTCCGAGGCTACCAGGGGCAACTCTGGGCTGGCTTACCCGTCGTCTGGCTCATCTGAGTGTGCCCCGAGAAAGAGATATGTGCAGCTCCTATCGGGATTTGTCGGCACATTCGGGCGGTGTTGCTGGTTTAGTTTTACCCTGTCGAAATGTCTTGTTGTACCGGGATACCGAGTCTGATCAGAATGTCTCGGGTGGAGGTCTATTCCTTCGTTGACCGTGAGAGCTTGTGATGGGCTAAGTTGGGACACCCCTGCAGGGATTTGAACTTTCGAAAGCCGTGCCCGCGGTTATGGGCAGATGGGAATTTGTTAACGTCCGGTTGTAGAAAACCTAAAGTCGACCTTAATTAAAATGAATCAACAGCATGTGTAACCGTGATGGTCTCTTTCCGGCGGAGTCCGGGAAGTGAACACGGTTGTTGGAGTTATGCTTGACGTAGGTTGTTTTAGGATCACTTCTTGATCATACTTTTATCGACCGTGCTTTGCCTTCTCTTCTCGCTCCCATTTGCGTATGTTAGCCACCATATATGCTAGTCGCTTGCTGCAGCACCACCTCATACCTTTTACCTTACCCATAAGCTTAAATAGTCTTGATCGCGAGGGTGCGAGATTGCTGAGTCCCCATGGCTCACAGATACTTCCAAAACCAGTTTGCAGGTGCCGATGTTACCGAGCAGGTGACGCAACCAAGCTCAGGAGAAGCTCGATGCAGATCTTGTCCTTTGTGGTGTTTCGTTCTAGTTGATCAGTAGTGGAGCCCAGTTGGGGTTGATCGGGGACCTGTTGTCGCATTTGGGGTTCTTCTTTTATTTTGGCTCCGTAGTCGGGCCTTGATTGTATCTGATTGATGTAATGCTTTATTCATGTAATTGGGTGAAGTGGCGATTGTAAGTAAACTATGTATCTCTTTTCCCCTATTGTATTACATGGGTTGTGTGAAGATTACCTCACTTGCGACATATGCTTTCAATGCGGTTATGCCTCTAAGTCGTGCTTCGACACGTGGGAGATATAGCCACATCGAGGGCGTTACAACCGAGTACACCAATACTGGCGACTTCATCCCTGAGCTGAACGAGAATGGCACCGAAGCGCCACCAGAGTGGTTAGGTCTGAACCTGGCTGACAGCGAGGACTCGGCAGAGGAGATCGCCTCCAGCGACGAGAGGGAAGACAAGGAGGACGAGGAAGATGAAGACGACGCGCCGGAGGTCGGAGCGGACGGCCAGCCTCGAGTCGATCGCGCCTCCAGCACCGAACCTCGTGCAAGAACGTCGACTGCTGCTGAAGGCGACCACCCCGAGTGAGGGAGTCCTGGATTAGGGGGTATCCGGACAACCGGATTATATCCTTTGGCCGGACTATTGGACTATGAAGATACAAGATTGAAGACTTCGTCTCGTGTCCGGACGGGTCTCTACTTGGTGTGGAAGGCAAGCTAGGCAATATGGATATGTATATCTCCTCCTTTGTAACCGACCTTGTGTAACCCTAGCCCCCTCTGGTGTCTATATAAACCGGAGGGTTTTAGTCCGTAGGACAAGAATATACAATCATACCATAGGCTAGCTTCTAGGGTTTAGCCTCTCCAATCTCGTGGTAGATCAACTCTTGTAATACTCATATCATCAAGAATAAATCAAGCAGGACGTAGTGTTTTACCTCCATCAAGAGGGCCCGAACCTGGGTAAAACATCGTGTCCCCTGCCTCCTGTTACCATCCGCCTTAGACGCACAGTTCGGGACCCCCTACCCGAGATCCGCCGGTTTGACACCGACATTGGTGCTTTCATTGAGAGTTCCTTTGTGCCGTCGCCAGAAGGAAGGATGTCTCGTCTCGTCTTTAAAGACGGTACTACTGTTGGGGGAGCTTTGGCTGTCGGCCAAACTCTCCGGCTAGGCGGTTTCATCATGACCGTCTGTTCGGCCGCCGCGCCGACGATGACTTCTCGGGTCATCGAAAATAGCCTCCACGTCAAATCGGCACTCGCCGAATAGATGGATCCAATGGAGCTTGCTTCCTTAAACGAGCTCTTGGATCACATCGCCACCTTGGGAGTCGCTACGAACTATGATCGGATTGGGCTTAAACCCGATCAAAGGGAGATTAACTCTCCACTAGTCACCCATCACGTTGCGGTGGTGGAGGAACAATGCGGCAAATCTTCCTCTATCTTGAGGACTAACTATGTCCGGATTCCTGAGCTCTCCGAGCCGAATACCCGCTTACGGGAGGACATCACCCAAGCCCTGAACCTAGAATCAGGCAGCGGGCCAAATTTATCGGTAACACTCCGGAACCCGAACTTCCAAGATTGGAAACTCCTCGGCCCCTGGGTCTTAGATCGGGTAGGGATCCAGACTCAAATCAACCCACCCACCTAGACATAAACGATCTTTCCCACCTCAGGCAAGAGCCCCATGAAACAATACATCATTATTGGGCCAGATTCCTCCTTGCGATGAACAAGGTTAAGGACTGTCGCGAGGAAGTTGCAGTCTCACTTTTCTGCAATAATTGCACGGACAAGGGAATCCTTAACGCCTTAAGTCGCTGTGACATATCACACTTCGCTGACTTGGCGTCAATAGTACGAAAGTACTATGCGATGGAAAGCGCCTGGAAAACCAAAGCAAACTTTTGGGATAATTCGGCTCCGAATATACACCCAGTCCGAAGCAAAAGGGTGCACTATCATAAGACGCGCGAGCTAGTTGCAAAGGAACAAAAATCCTCTATAGGGCATGGAACCGTACTGGAGGGATGGCTTAACGGACCTTGCAAAATTCATAGTACAACGGATACAATACCAACGCACAGCCTTAGAGCATGTTGGATACTCCGGCAGGTGGCCAAAAGCGGTGAGGATCTTCTTATCCCAAATGCCATAGAGCACCATCCTGTGGATAACAATACGGTGTTAACAGTCTTTGAGACATTTGCGTCAAATAATAGGCGCAAGCGAACACTCCGCAGCATGGCCGAAATCTGCCACGTAGCAGCAATAAATCCATGGAGTGACACGGCTATTACCTTCAATGCCACTGATGAACCTAAAATCCAAACAGCCCGAGCACCAGCCGCACTGGTCCTCAGTCCAATTGTAGACGGCTTTCGACTCACCAAAGTACTCATGGACAGCGGTAGCGGATTAAACCTCATCTACGAGGAAACTCTTCAAAAAATGGAAATAGACTGGAACCACATTGAGCAAAGTAGCACAACCTTCAGAGGAATCATACCCAGTCGGGAGGCACAATGCGTTGGGAAAATCACACTAGATGTGGTATTCGGTACGCCAGAGAATTATAGGTCCGAAGAAATTACATTTCAAGTGGCCCCGTTCAGCAGTGGATACCACGCCCTTTTAGGGCGTGAGGCGTTCACGATCTTCCAAGTTGTACCCCATTATGGGTACATGAAGCTCAAAATGCCCGGGCCCAATGGAATCATCACTCTCGCCAGTGATCCCGACACAGCACTCCGCGCTGAAAACAAAACAGCTGCACTAGCCCTCGAGGCATTATCTGAAGCCCTCGAGGCATTATTCGAAGCCCTCTCGGCCGAGGAATTAACCACGCTATGCTCCACAGTGGATAGGGACGACGTGATACTCGATAAGAGATCCAAGTCCACCTCTTTTAAACCAGCGGATGAAATAGTCAAATTCCAAGTCCACCCAACGGACCCTACAAAAACAGCCTCCATCGGGGCACAGTTAAACCCCGCCGTGGACGCCGCACTACGAGAGTTCCTGCGCGAGAATTGGGACATATTCGCCTGGCACCCCTTAGACATGCCAGGAATCCCACACAGGCTGGCCGAGCATAGCCTCAATATCCTATAGGGATTCAAGCCGGTCAAGCAAGATCTTCGGTGTTTCTACGAACCTAAGAGATAGGCCATGGGAGTGGAACTAGCCAAGTTATTGGAGGCCGGATTCATCAGAGAGATAAAACACCCGGACTGGCTAGCAAACCTGGTGATGGTACCAAACAAGGATAAATCCTGGCGCCTTTGTGTCGATTTCAAGGACCTCAATAAAGCTTGCCCAAAGGATCCCTTCACCCTCCCCCGCATCGATCAAATTATCGATGCTACCACAGAACATGAGTCATTGTGTTTCCTCGACGCATACTCCGGTTACCACCAAATCAAGATGGCAGAGTCCGACCAAGCCGCAATGGCATTCATCACACCGTACGGTCCCTTCTGTTTCAACACAATGCCTTTTGGGCTAAAAAACGCCGGCGCAACATATCAGCGCATGATTCAGACATGTCTGGAAAAACAAATCGGCAAAACAGTAGAGGCATACGTAGACGATGTGGTCGTCAAAACCAAACACGTCGACTCTTTGATAGACGACTTGAGGCTCACATTTGACAACCTCCGAACATATGACATTAAGCTCAATCCGGAAAAATGCGTTTTCGGTGTACCAGCTGGAAAACTCCTGGGTTTCATTGTCTCCAGTAGAGGTATTGAACCTAACCCGGCCAAAATCCGAGCTTTGTCACAGTTGGCTACCCCAACAGATATCAAACAAATCCGAAAGTTAACAGGATGCGTGGCGGCTCTAAGCCGCTTTATCTCCCGCTTAGGAGAAAAGGCTTTACCCCTTTATCGCCTCCTTCGGCGCACCGAACACTTTGAGTGGACGGACACTGCCACAACTGGATTTGAGGAAATAAAGGCCATTTTGGCAACCAACCCAATCCTGGCCGCGCCAAACATCGGCGAACCAATGCTGTTGTACATTGCGGCAACTCATCAAGTTGTAAGCGCAGTGCTCGTCGTCGAACAAGAAGCTGCCGGACATAAATTCCCTCTTCAAAAGCCGATATACTATGTATCCACTGTCCTCACTCCATGCAAGTCACGGTACCCACATTATCAAAAGATAGCCTATGCGGTATTTATGGCAGCCCGGAAGCTGCGACACTACTTTCAAGAGTGTTCGATTATAGTAGCCTCGGAAGTGCCACTTAATGATATTATAAACAACCGCGATGCTATGGGCTGGATTGCCAAATGGGCCATTGAACTCCTCCCGTTCGACATAACATACAAACCTCGACGGGCCATTAAGTCGCAAGTATTGGTCGACTTTGTCGCCGAATGGACGGAGGCCAAACCCTAAAGAGTACGGCGCATACTCCAATTGGATCACGCACTTCGACGGTTCTAAAATGCTGGCTGGTCTAGTGGCTGGCGTTGTCCTGACATCCCCAACCGGAGATACCGTCCAGTACGTACTACAAATATTGTATACAGACTCCAACAACGCAGCCGAATACGAAGCTCTTTTGCATGGTCTTCGGATGGCAGTCTCCATGGGCATTCAACGCCTGGAGGTGCATGGGGATTCAAACCTTGCAATATCCCAAATAAATGGAGACTTTGACGCCAAGGATCCGAAAATGGCGGCCTACCAAAACACCGTCCTAAAAATGTCAGCTCGGTTCGAGGGACTCGAATTTCACCATGTGGCTCGGGAAAACAATCAAGCGTCGGATATCCTCGCCCGCATCGGCGCAAAACGCGATGCGGTCCCCCCAACATATTCCTGGAAAGGCTGTTCAAGCCATCCGTAGTATGGGAAGGGGACACCGGTAACAATAGTCCGAACCCGGCCAAAATGCCCGATAGCGAATACTCTAACACAATCGGAGGCTCCGCCACCGAAATAACACCTTCAGCCCACGTAATAATTGCCATTATCGCCCCGTGGACAGAACCATTCCTGGCCTACCTAACTAGGCAGGAACTTTCGGAGGACCAAAATGAGGCACGCTGCATAGTACGGCGATCTAAGGCCTACAGGGTCCACGAGGGAGAATTGTATAAAAAAAGCACTACCGGAGTCCTTCAAAGGTGCATCTCCGAAGAGGAAGGGGACCTTTTGGCAGAAATCCATGCCGGACTCGATGGTCACCATGCCGCAGCCCGGGCTCTTGTAAGCAAGGCCTTCCGTACATGATTCTATTGGCCAACGGCCCAGGCACATGCACAGGACTTGGTCCAACGTTGCGCCGGTTGCTAGCTCTTTGCAAATCAAAGCCACATGCCACCCACCGCCCTCCAAACAATCCCCATTACATGGCCCTTCGCGGTCTGGGGGCTTGACATGATTGGACCCCTTAAAGGGGGAACCCACAAGAAAAAATACTTACTGGTCATCGTGGATAAATTCACCAAATGGATAGAGCCCAAACCTGTTAAAACAGCCGAATCCGGACCAGTGATAGACTTCATATCTGGGGTCGTACACCGTTATGGCGTCCCCCACAGCATCATCACTGACAACGGCACAAACTTCATAGCCGATGAGGTAAAACTCTAGTGCAGCAAAATGGGCATCAAGCTCGATTATGCTTCAGTCTATCACCCACAAACCAACGGTCAAGTTGAGCAAGCAAACGGTCTTATAATGAGCGGCATTAAACCCAGATTAGTGTGTTCCTTAATGGAGTCCAACATGCACTGGGTAGAGGAGCTCGACTCCGTACTCTGGGGGTTGCGGACCACGCCGAATGGTAGTACCGGATATACACCCTTCTTTATGGTGTACGGCGCAGAGGCAGTCTTGCCCTGTGACATAATTCATGACTCACCTCGAGTGCGCATGTATGAAGAAAGAGAAGCCGAGCTCGATCGGCAGGACAGTCTGGACACCCTGGAGGAGGAGCATGACATAGCCAAAGCCCGTTCCGCATTTTATCAGCAACAGGCTCGCAGATACCAAAGCAGAGAAGTACGGGCCAAAACTTATAACATTGGCGAACTAGTTCTACGCCTGCCGGATAAGAAAAAGAACAAGCTCGAGCCCAAATGGGAAGGTCCCTTCATTATTGACCAAGTTCTGACTGGTGGAGCGTACTGACTGCGGGATGCATCGACTAGTCTTCTCGAGCCGAACCCATGGAACGCGGCCAGGCTCCGAAGATTCTACGCCTAGCACCGGACTCTATGTTCGTCCCCTCCATTTGTCCATTTTTTGCATATACATTATCTGTCTTGTTTTTCTTTCTTCCTTTCTTTTATTCTTTCTCTAGGCCTTCAGGGGCCAACTTGTGCCTCGCTTGCACATTATAGATGCGCTAGCCGCGCTCATCATACCTGGGGGCTTCTTTCACAGAAGCTTAATTATTTATCTGGGCCTCAGGCCCCGTACATGTGTCATGCTTCCGCATGTACCTTTTTTCGCCATTATATGCATCGATATGACTTAAGTTTTGGCCAAGCTGGGTTGCCTGGCTCTTGTATTTATGCCCTACGTTCCCGTTAATTCGGCTAGGGCATAAGGGGAGCACCTCTGTGATTATTACTGCCGGGTTAGCCGGATGTGTACCTCAGACTCGGTGAAGCCGAAAGCTAGCGTTCTTAAGGGAATATTCAGTCGGTGAACAAAAGATGATTTTTATTTATTGTCCATATCTGCCCCCAGATGTTTTTCCTGCGTTTCCTATCGCAGTCCGGACATGCACTTTAGGGCATGCTTACCCAGGGAAAGGAACCCTTAACGGAACTATTCTCCCTGGAAGATGTTTCTTACTACCCATGTAATATAACATAACTAGTTGGGCACTTGTCTGTTCAAGCACTAATGACCCCTACACCTGGTCTCCATGCATACCCCGGTACTTCTATAACTAAGAGGGTATTTAGATACACTCCGGACTATCGGGTCCCGAGGTTGAAGTGAAAAGGTCCGCCAAGACAAATGATCTACAATCCGGCTAGAAGGCATTATACATGTCACTTTAATTACATAGTCATGCAGACTGACTAAATTCCTCTTCTATACCATCCAACAGGTGGTCTAGCTTACAATCCTGTTGGGAATACTTTGCGGCTAATTCTACTTGCCCATAAACTAAGCTAACGGGGATCTCTTTTCCGTCGGGCCCCACAGGCCCGACCTCGGCCATGTGATTTGGGTCTGCCTTGGTATACCGCGTCTTCACCATGGCCCAGGCTTCTCTGGCACCCTATCGGCAGGATGATATCTTCCATAATCGGAAGCGCCGCCATGCTCCCTTGAGCTTCTCTGCGAGCTCGGCAATGCCCTCTCGCAGGGAGACGGACGGCCACAAGGCCTGGGCAACACCCTGCATCACCTGCCGAACTTGTTCGTGCAGATGTGACAACTCGGATAGAAGATCACCCGTAGACCCGGACATTTCCTCCGCGGGATGACCCGTCAGCATACCTACATACATAACGCTGTTAGTCGGCTTCTTTGCTGAACTCCTTAAAAGGATTCATTCAAGCACTTACTGAAAATGCCGCGCCGAAGCCGCTTATTCTCCTTCTCGGAGTCTGCAAGCTGGCCCCGAACGTCTTTTAATTCCACGCTCAACTTAATATTGGCGTCTTGGATTTTTTTCTCCCTCCTAACCTCAGTCAGCATGCGTTTGCCAGCCTCTAGCTGTCGCATAACATGTTGGTCCTCCGGATTTTCTCCAACTCATCTGCAAATTCTGTTGTTAGATCTGCAGCCATGCCGCACATTATATGGTAACCATCATTCTTTAAAGTAAATGTTACCAGCAGGTGACATTTTTGATTCCTGCAATGCGGCCACAGCAGCCCGCAGTTGGGTCTTGCATTCCTCTAGCTCCTGTGACAGCCTAGTATTCTTCTCTGTAAGAACCTGCACAATAAAGATGATCCTTAAATCAGTTCTGCTAACTGTTTCAAGTCTCAGGGGCTACTAATACATATAAATCGTTAGATTTACTTACCCGTACATCCTTTACATACTAATCTGTGGCTCTGGCTAGATCATCTTGAGCAGCTCGGAGGTACGCCTCTCCAGAATTGAAGGCATCAAATGCCTCTGGTGAGAAACAAGCATCACAGAGTACGGCCCGGCGGCGCCTATGATTCATGGAGCTTTCCACCTCTGAGTTTGTAGCGGATAATCTATCTACATCCTCTGTAGGGGGATTATCCGGTGCCCGCCCCATATCGGCTTCCGCCTCTATGTCCGGTCCTGGCGCCCGGCTGGTAGAAGCGTGATTAGTAACATCGCCAGACATATTCCGGTGAGCGTTTTTTCTGTTAAAGAAACACGGGCGTCATTATATTTCGAAAAAAGACGACAACCATGGAGCGGGGTTGTTATACCTTTGCCCCGGCGTCTCCGTCCTGACCGCCTTCCTTTTTGGCCTACCCAGCCTCGATGCCTCCTGTTGGCGCGTTGCTGTGGGTTCGGTAGGGCGTCCCGAATGCCTTCCCTGTAAAAATGCCATGTGTATATGGTGGATGAAGTGTCTAAAAGGGGATCCTAATTTTGGAGTTGGGATTTTTGATTTTTCTTACGTGCGATGCAGGGAGCAGTCCGGGATAGTCGGCCGTAATGGCCACCCTGGCATCGCCACAGCTTAACTAATAGAACTGCCGGTCTATCAGGTCCACGAATATGACCGAATCTTCTTCAAGTCCGGAGTCGAGGGCCCGGTCAGGATCCTTTGGTTGTGGAGAGGGGCTGCTGACCCCCTTTATGGCTTTTCGCAGTTCCTGCCGCAAAGTGGCAAGGTGAATACTTACGACAAAGAATGCGGGAAAAATAGGAGCAGGGAGATATAACTTACCCAGCTTGGAGGATTGTACATGGAGAATCCATCCCATGGCTTGATGCGGGTGAACTCCTCTTCCTCACCCTTGAATAGTTCGGACAGAATTTTTGCTAAAGCGGCAGCATTGTCTGGACCCTTACGCCCGCAGCGAGTGGCGTCATCCGCCCCGTTATAACACCACAAGGGTGGCCCATGGTATTGAAGTGGTTGCACTCCCCGCATTATGCAAATCAACATAACTTCGATTACTGTCAATCCTGATCGAGCCAGTGCATTAATTCGGTTCATCAGATAGAGGACTTCTCCATTGGCGTCCACTTGGGGGCTCCGTGGGCGCTGTCGGTGTCAAAACCGGCGGATCTCGGGTAGGGGGTCCCGAACTGTGCGTCTAGGCGGATGGTAACAGGAGACAAGGGACACAATGTTTTTACCCAGGTTCGGGCCCTCTCGATGGAGGTAAAACCCTACTCCTGCTTGATTAATATTGATGATATGGATAGTACAAGAGTAGATCTACCACGAGATCAAAGAGGCTAAACCCTAGAAGCTAGCCTATGGTATGATTGTCGTTCGTCCTATGGACTAAAACCCTCTGGTTTATATAGACACCGGAGAGGGCTAGGGTTACACAGAGTCGGTTACAATGGGAGGAGATCTACATATCCGTATTGCCAAGCTTGCCTTCCACGCCAAGGAAAGTCTCATCCGGACATGGGACGAAGTCTTCAATCTTGTATCTTCATAGTCCAAGAGTGCGACCAAAGGTTATAGTCCGGCTATCCGAACACCCCCTAATCCAGGACTCCCTCAGTATCCCCTAAACCAGGCTTCAATGACGACGAGTTCAGCGCGCAGATTGTCTTCGGCATTGCAAGGCGGGTTCCTCCTCCGAATACTTCATAGAAGATTTTGGACACAAGGATAGTGTCCGACTCTGCAAAATAAGTTCCACAGACTGCCATAGAGAGAATAATATTTACACAAATCTAATCTGCTGACATATTCCGTAGCGTGTCATCACGCCATAGCCAAGCCTTTATTTGAACCGTTTTTACTATCCCACCTCAGCGTGTTTTGCGAGGCGGTTTCCTTGGCACGTCTTGTCGAAGCAGAGATCATGTCCCCTTTATTTACGGGATTCTCATCAATATGGACGTAGGTAACCCAATCGTGCCCGTTGGTGTGTCTCCTCGATCAAAGGCGAGTCCTAAACGGTCACGGGGAGGGCTCTTGGTATTCAACCTCTTATAAAGAGACCAAGGCCTTACTCATTTCTTTTGATCTCAATCGAATTCGCCCTTCGCCTCAAGTTCCAACATCCAAGGCCCCAGACTTCAGGCGCTTCGGACCTTCGACGATGTCCGACTCCGACCTTCAAGGCTGATGGACGCCTTCCTCCTTCATGGAGGAAGACGTGCTAAAGCTGAGAGAGGCCAGGTTTTTAACCGGCGAAATCTCGCATAGGCTGCCTGCTCACGGGCAGGTTATTCCTACTCCCAAGCCTCGTGAGAGCGTGGTGTTCGTGTCGCACTTCCTCCGAGGGCTAGGCTTCGCGACGGATCCCTTCGTGAGGGGGCTCATGTTTTATTATGGGCTGGAATTTCACGACTTAGCCCCGGAGTCCATCCTCCACATCTCATCGTTCATTGTCGTGTGCGAAGCCTTCCTCCGTATTACTCCTCACTTCGGACTGTGGCTTAAGACCTTTAAAGTAGAGCCGAAGATGATTGAGGGACAGCACGCGGAGTGCGTGCTGTTATAAGCAAGAATGCTGACGCTCCATGGCCCGAGGGCTCTTTTCAAGAGGAGTTCGGCTTATGGCAACAAGAGTGGTTTTATATCACAGCTCCCAGGAGCACCAAGTGGGTGGCGCTGCCTGCTTTCCGCTCAGGTCCCCCGCCACGACTGGCGTCATGGGTCAATAAGGGGCTAGACTGGGGGTCGGCAAAGGACGTGCCCCTGTTGCAGGGCCGCATCCGAGATCTCCTAGAAAGAGACATCAGTCTGGTCGTGGTGACGCAGGTTATGTTAATTCACCGAGTTCTGCCCTGCAAACATCGCCCCCTCCGCCTGTGGGAGTTCAACCCGAAGGGACCACGAGTTCTCCAACATTTTCTTGGCATGACACCCGTGGAGATGTACAAATTGTTTTTCGGACCACAAGTAGTGTGTCCGGATTCTACAGAGGACGCAGGTCTGAGCTGCAATCGTCCGGATACTCAAGTAAGTAGCCCTGTGCCCGGACACACCATCCGTTCATTTATCACAACATCACCCTTAAAAGAGGTGTCTTTGATACAGGAGTGGGTAGCGAAGGCGAAGTTAATCAGGTGTCTGGCCCCTCTTCCCGAGACCTCGCCGGATCCCGTGTTAACCAGGATGCTGGAGATCGTGCCTTCGGAAGAAAGCGAAGGCGGGGGACAAAGAAGCTGCTGCCTCCCCGAAGGAGGCTGTCTGGAAAGGAGGAATCGAAAATTCCTCTACTCAGGGGAGGAAGAGGACTGCCTCTGAAGACCCGGAGTCCATGGTCTCAAAGCGGGGGAAGAAATCTTCGCCAGAGGGTCCTGTGCCGGGGGATGCCTCGGCCGTACTATGCCCTCAAGGGGATCAGCCCTCCACCGAGCTGTAAGTAGAGAGGGGAGGTTTAAAATGAGAGAAATCCTTGTTTTATTTCTGAGGAAAATAACCGAAATTTTACCTTCTAGTTTGGATCTTAGCCCTTCTCAGCAGAGCTCATCTTCGGGGGATCTTCTTCCAGAGATGATGGAGAGCGGAACGCCTCCCCCTGCCGTACCGCCTTACGAGGCGGGCGATCCTGAGGTATCATCGTGGAGGGTTTCTCCGAATCCGGCAGGGCCGGAAGGCAGTCATATGGCCCCCCAAGGCCATCCATGTCCGGTCTTTGAAAAAGGCCATCGAACGAGTTCGGCACCGCCTGGTGCTCGGTCGGATGAACTGAAGGATCTGTTAGGGAAAGCGTCTATCTTAGAGGAACACCGTACGTTGATGGGTACGTTAATTGAAAGGATTTCGTCCGCTGAAAGCAGGTTGCACGAGGCCGTCAGGAGTTTACTGACAGGTTTTGAGGTACGCGAGGTGATGTACCTTTTGACAGTTCCACATATATGATGCGCCCTGTGTAGATAGTAGCCCCTGAGACTCTGTGTGTTGTCGAAGACGACAACACGCAAAGGATCATAGTCCCAGGTGTAATTTTGCCGCCTTCCCATGTAGGTGGCGAAGTGTCCGGTGGCCAGCCGGACTGATGAATTTGCCGAGCTAATGCGGCAACTTGACGTGGCAGATGCCGACATCGCGCTTGTCAACAAGCGGCTTGACAAGGCACAAGGTATGTAATTTCTCCGGAGATACCTAGTAAGAGGAGCTTGATGCCAGTATCTTACAGCGTGTGCGCTTGATGCAGATGGGGCCGCTGCCATGGAGAACCTTCGGGCGGAACTTGCCCGAGCCAAGGAGCAAGCCAGGAGAGGTGATGTGGCTGCCGTAAAGGCAATTGAAGAGCTGAAAGTCGAACAGGCTGCTCAATGCCGAAGCAAGAAGGAAATGGCCGAAATGGCTGTGAAGTTAAAGAACGCTGTTGACCGCTGCAAGCTTCTTGAAAAAGAAGATCGGGCGGAGCAGACAGACCTGGAGAAGGCCACTACAGCGGCCAAGGATGCTCGTTCTGCGATGAGAGCGATGAAGGAGGAGCTGCGTCAGGCCGGAGATATCGCGGCTGGAAAGCCCTTTATGCTGCAGATGAAGTTCGGAGATCCTAAATACGCTCCGTTGGACCAGATGTGGAGTTCGGCGGACGCATATCTGGATTTAGTTGCGAGTGCCGCTGATGCGGCCGAACATTTCCGAGATCAGAAAGATAGCGAAGTGGAGAAGCTCTTCTAGTCACAATTCAACAATTCGGAGCGTCCGCTTCCGTTGACCGATCATTTGGCCGAATGGGACGAACTGAATAGGTTGTCCGGACTCACCATGAAGGATGTCGTTAATCATCTGTGGCCGGAAAGGCCAAAGCCGAACAGTTATTTTAGCTTGGTGCAACAGTTCCTTGGTGTCGTGCCGCATATCAATGCGATGAAGAGGTCAGCATGCATAGAGGGTGCGCGGATGGCCCTTGCCCGTGTCAAGACATACTGGGCGGAGATGGAGGCCGCCGCTGTTGCATCCCAAGATTCGGACGGAGGCTGAATACCTGCTAAGCACTATTTTCAGGAAGTTCTGCAAGGCGCTCGTTTAATAGAGACGCGGTGCTCGAAGGATATTATGTTCGAATAACATGTATTATTGTAAAACAATATTTTGACGAATTGTAGAAGCTTTTTATACTTGTGCCTGCAAGTATTATAATGCCTCCTGTGCGGCCGTTGAGGTATATGTGTATATAATCTGAAAGATGGCAGTCGTCGACTTCAGCCCCCACGTATATAATGCGGGGGTGTTCGCAGAAGGCGCATTCTCACACTTGATCCAACGTCTTGGTCCATGAAGGAGGTGACAGCGCAGCGAACTAGGCAATCAGACTATAATGCTTTATCACTTTCACTTAGCCATAGGAGTTTGACAAGGGGGCTACTATATAGCCCCTGGTGGCGCCGCGCTCGCCCGAACTCGGGACGCGTGTGTGCCTGGCCGGGAAACAGCCCTTCGTTAATGCGGAGGAATCCCGAAGACTCCGATAGGTCATCGAGTGGTTGACCAGTCTCACGCTATATCATGACAATCAGTTTTCGGCTTTCTCTACTGAGGTGCTCGCCTGGCTGAACTGGGGCACAATCGCAGTAGTTCTCCTGGTGCCGCCTTAGCCGATAGAGCGGAACATAAGGCAGCAAAACACAGGAGCCGGGCAAACCCAACATTTGACCAAAGACATGATTCGGAGCTGATGCATATAAGGCCAAACTCGCGACGCCGAACACTCCCTAAGGTATTCGGTCTTTATAAAAACGGGCTAAGCAATGCCCATGATAATAAGCCCCTGGTGTCCAGGTACGTGCGAAATTCTGAAGTGGCCACATGCCAAGACGCCAGCCTCCTCCTCGGTTATACTGTGAATCCGGGGGATGTGCATCAACAAGAGACAGTGAAAAAGGTTTACGCAGGGTCTTAATCTAAAGAGAATCCTTGGGACGGGTCCCTGCTGCACGTCTGCACCTATATCTCCGTTGTGCCGTGTCCTGGACGGGTGTAGCATGGTGTTCATTTGTAAAAGAGAGGAACTTAGTTGAAAGAAAAATAGCCGTGCGAAATATATGTTGTACTAAGTAAACAAAGTATAATTCAAGATGGGGAAAATTGAGCCTTATTTTCGCTTATTTTACATATGCGGAGCCCCTTGTATGGGGGTGTGCGGCTACAAAAACCTTTATCAATTATAAGTTTGCTCCGGACTCGCCTAGCCGTGTTCGTGGTCTTAATGACCTGTTAGATGCTTTTGTTGGTGAAGCTGTTTTAATGTGTGGTTGTCAAGGCAGCCGTATAGTCTTCTGCGCGTGAGGAACATTCAATATTTCCCTTTAGTGAGATGATGCCTCGTGGGCTGGGCATCTTAAGCATGAGAGATGCATAATGCGGTATTGCGTTAAAGCGGGCGAAAGCTTCACGTCCCAGTAGTGCTTGATAGCCACTTGAAAATGGGGCGATGTGGAAGGTTAGCTTTTCGCGGCGGAAGTTATCGGGGGAACCGAACATTACTTCTACCAGGAGAGAACCCGTGCAATGGGCATCCGGGCCTGGCGTTACTCCTTTAAAGGAAGTGTTGCTATGGCAAATTTTTGTTGGGTCCATCCCCATTTTGCGGACTGTGTCCTGATATAGCAGGTTTAGACCACTGCCGCCGTCCATCAGGACTTGTGTAAAGTGGAACCCGTCGATTATCGGATCTAATACCAAGGCGGTCCAACCTGCGTTCTGGATACTTCCGGAGTAATCCTGATTGTCTAAGGTGATCGGTTTTGACAACCAATGGCGAGACTCCTTTGTGATAGGCCGCATGGCGCGTATCTCTATAGGCGCCACTTTGTTTTTCCCTTTTGTCACGTGAAGTAAGTTTACTGTTTTGACTTCTTGTGGGAAATTCTTTTGTTTCCCGGTGCTCTGCTTGTGGGGTTCATCATCGTCCTCACTTGGCGTATCTAGCCCCTTGTGTTCGCGTTGAGTTTGCTGGATTGCTTGAAGACCCAACATTCTCTATGGGTATGGTTTGCAGGCTTCTCGAGAGTGCTGTGGATTTGACATATTTTGTCCAAGATTGTGTTTAGGCTAGATAGCTCATCCCTGTTATCCTTGAGGGGCAGCTTTTTCGGACCCTGCCGAGAGCTTTTGAATCCGGTGTTGACTGTCGTGCTCTTCGGGCTGTTTCCCTTATTTCGGCGCTGGTCCTTGCTGCGACGCGGTTTCCCATTTCCGTCCCTGACTTCGGATGTACTTAGGTCACTGGTGCTGCATCTTGCCAACCAGCTGTCCTCTCCCGCGCAAAAGCGGGTCATGAGGCTTGTTAATGCGGCCATTGTTCTTGGCTTTTCTTGGCTGAGGTGTCTGGCGAGCCATTCGTCTCGAACGCTGTGTTTGAAAGCTGCTAAGGCTTCAGCGTCCGGACAGTCAACTATCTGGTTCTTTTTAGTAAGAAATATGTTCCAGAGTTTCCGGGCTGACTCTCCGGGCTGTTGAGTTATATGACTTAAATCGTCTGCAACCGGAGGCCGGACATAGGTCCCTTGAAAATTTGCCCGAAAAGCATCCTCGAGCTCTTCCCAACTTCCAATGGTGTTTTCGGGAAGGCCTTTAAGCCAATGCCGGGCTGGCCCTTTGAGCTTGAGGGGTAAGTATCTTATGGCGTGGAGGTCGTCTCCTCTGGCCATATGGATATGGAGGATATAGTCCTCAATCCAAACTCCAGGGTCTGTCGTTCTGCCGTACGCCTCTATGTTTACGGGCTTGAATCCCGCTGGAAATTCATGGTCCAACACCTCATCGGTGAAACATAGGGGGTGTGCGACACCCCTATATTTGGGTGTGCCGTAGTGTTCGGATGTTTGTTGTGTTGCATTGCTTACTAAAGCTTGCTTTCTTGGCCCGTAGATAGATCTGGCTGGGCCATCTTTTTGATGTGAATCCTTGAGTGGGTTGCGTGCTGGCTTGTGTGCGGCGCCTCTTGCCGCTCTATATTGGCCATGGGGTCATTTATCCGACCGGGTGGCTTCCTTATTTGTTGATTGCGGAGGTTCTAAGGCCTCCTCATCAAATTCAGGCAGGAGCTTTCGCTTTGGGTAGCTTTTTGTGTGGCGACTGTCGTCGTATTTGTCTGCGGTGTTGAGTACTTTGCTCCACCTGATTCTGAGTGCATCTTCCGCAGTTTTGAGCTCCGCTTCTGCTTTTTCAGGCTATGCGCAGTGGCGACGAGCCTTTTGTGGAGGTTCTTCTGCTCCAGGAACTTGTCCGGCGTGAGGTCGACCGGACTGTTATCTTTGCCGGTGACGGGTTGTGCGATTTGTTTATCCAAGTTTCCTTGTTCGGACGGTTTCTCGATGTCATGTTCATCGTTCGCCGGCTCACCCTGCTCTGTGGCTGGGTCTATATGACCGCTGTCTCTGTTGAGGCGGGGCTTGGAGCGGCGCTTACGCCGCCGCTTTGACTGCTTTTTGGAGGAACGACCCTTCGTTGCATCCTCCCGTTCGTCCTCGTCGTTTCCTTTGGGTGTGTCCACCATGTATACATCGTAGGATGGGGTGGCTATCCAGTGCCCTGTGGGCGCTGGTTCCTGTTTGCCTCCTACATCATCGTCCATGCCGTCGATGTCTTCGGAGTCGAAGTCAAGCATGTCGGTTAAATCGTCGATAGTGGCTACGAAGTGGGTGGTGGGTGGGCGTCGAATTTCTTAGTTGTCTGCATCCCAATCCTGTTGGCCATAATCCGGCCAGGGCTCTCCTGACAAAGAGAGAGACCTTAGTGAATTCAGAATGTCACCGAAGGGCGAGTGCTGAAAGATATCTGCGGCGGTGAATTCCATAATCGGCGCCCAATCGGATTCGATTGGCAAGGGCGCGGAGGGTTCGGAGTCTGGAGCAGGGTCCGGCACCTTGGAGTCACGGGCTTCGCAGAGGATAAAGCTGGTGTTTGGCTCGATCGCCGTTGAGACTGCAGCCCCCAAGGCGGTGTCTAGCAACCCGCCCTTGATCGGCGCAGTTGGCTCTGAGCTAAGGGTCGGAGCTGTTGCGGGCGCGGCCTCCAGGGCACTGTTCGGCGGTAGAGCTAAGTCATGCCCATCGTGATAGTGCGGCGCGCTTGGTTGTGGCTCGGATCCGTCGAAGATCGAGTCTCCGCGGATGTCAGCCGTGTAGTTCAAACTTCCAAATCTGACCTGGCGTCCAGGGGCGTAGCTTTCAATCTGCTCCAGATGGCCAAGCGAATTAGCCCGCAGTGCAAAGCCGCCGAACACGAAGATCTGTCTGGGAAGAAAGGTCTCACCCTGGACCGCATCGTTGTTGATGATCGTAGGAGCCATCGGGCCTAAAGGTGAAGACACAGAGGAACTCTCAATGAAAGCACCAATGTCGGTGTCAAAACCGACGGATCTCGGGTAGGGGGTCCCGAACTGTGCGTCTAGGCGGATGGTAACAGGTGACAAGGGACACAATGTTTTTACCCAGGTTCGAGCCCTCTCGATGGAGGTAAAACCCTACTCCTGCTTGATTAATATTGATGATATGGGTAGTATAAGAGTAGATCTACCACGAGATCAAAGAGGCTAAACCCTAGAAGCTAGCCTATGGTATGATTGTCGTTCGTCCTATGGACTAAAACCCTCCGGTTTATATAGACACCGGAGAGGGCTAGGGTTACACAGAGTCGGTTACAATGGGAGGAGATCTACATATCCGTATTGCCAAGCTTGCCTTCCACGCCAAGGAAAGTCCCATCCGGACACGGGACGAAGTCTTCAATCTTGTATCTTCATAGTCCAAGAGTCCGGCCAAAGGTTATAGTCCGGCTATCTGGACACCCCCTAATCCAGGACTCACTCAGGCGCCAACTTCGGTGTTTCTTTAGAGGAGCATTGTTGAACTCGGGAAGACCCCGCCGAACAGGGTCCGGAAGGGGAACGTCCTCCATATAAAACCATTCCGAAGGCCAGTCTTCGGGTGACTTCTTCGGAGTACCGGACAGGTATCCGGTATCGGCGATGCGCCATATTTCGGCTCCGCCCACTTGATAAAGTGACCCCCTCTGTGTGCGAGGGACGAGGCAAAATAGCTTTTTCCATAGCTCGAAGTGAGCCTTGCAGCCCAGGAACAACTCGCGGAGAGCCACATAGCCGACGATATGTAGGATGGAGGCGGGGGTGAAATTGTGTAATTGGAGGCCGTAGAACTCCAGGAGCCTGCGGAGGAATGGATGAATTGGAAATCCGAGTCCCCTTAATAGATAGGGAACAAGGAAGACCTGTTCCCCCATAGAGGGACAGTGAAGGCTCTCCGCTTGCTCCCCGCCATTATAGGTGGCAAGCCCGGCTCGAACGGGCACCATGTACGCCGGAGGGAGAAATCCCTTAGTCTGCAGTTCGACTAAACGACTGTGTGGGACTGAACACCTCTCCCAATCACCGGGCTTAGGGCTTCGGGGGCGGGAGGAGGAGCTGCGGAGTTCGGCCATGCTGGAATGGATCTTTCCGAAACGCGCTCTGATGGACTCTCGCTGGGGGAGGATGGTATGGATCGGATCTAAGGATCCCCATCCCTTTAATAGACAATTTATTTGGCTAGGGGGGCGAATGTAAAAAATGCCCTGGCGCCTCGTATTCATTCGACGCGTGGGAGAAAGCCCTTATTGGGCACAGAAGCCAAGAGGTCCAAACATTTATGGGACCGGACACTGCTTTACAAACGTTTGAAAGATGGAGAAGAACCCGCCTTGCAATGTCGAAGACAATACTGCATGCCGGACTCATCGTCATTGAAGCCTGGTTTGGGGGCTACTGAGGGAGTCCTGGATTAGGGGGTATCCGGACAGCCGGATTATATCCTTTGGCCGGACTGTTGGACTATGAAGATACAAGATTGAAGACTTTGTCTCGTGTCCGGACGAGACTCTAATTGGCATGGAAGGCAAGCTAGGCAATACGGATATGTATATCTCCTCCTTTGTAACCGACCTTGTGTAACCCTAGCCCCCTCAGGTGTCTATATAAACCGGAGGGTTTAGTCCTTAGGACAAGAATATACAATCATACCATAGGCTAGCTTCTAGGGTTTAGCCTCTCCGATCTCGTGGTAGATCAACTCTTGTAATATTCATATCATCAAGAATAAATCAAGCAGGACGTAGGGTTTTACCTCCATCAAGAGGGCCCGAACCTGGGTAAGACATCGTGTCCCCTGCCTCCTGTTACCATCCGCCTTAGACGCACAGTTCGGAACCCCCTACCCGAGATCTGCCGGTTTTGACACCGACACCGAGGCTCGCCAGTCGGCCACTCCACCAGCCGACGCCGACTCCGCCACCCTACCAGACTCGCCTGCTGCTCCTTTGGCCTAGGCTGCCAATTTATCTTTGCTTTTCCTGCTTAGTAGTCTTTTCCACAAACTTTGTTAAATTTGCACAATTCCACCCGCGGGATGTATTCAAACTACGTTGGATGTTGGCCGAGGGCCTTTTGATATGTAAATTATTTTCCGCACAAGTTGTGCTTTGGTCGAGTTCCAACTTTCTTGCTTTTTTATTCTCGGTTTTTTCCTTTGCCGTCCTCCCTAGGTACCTTCTTGCCAGCCGAACAGCCGTTCTGTGGACTGCCGCCTGGTCAAGTATTTAACCTTTGCGGGAGAACAAGTACTTTGACCGATTGGAATGTTGCAAGCTAAGTAAGAAGCTGGTCGGCCGGCTGCTTAGCAGCCGATCGGTGAGGCGAAGGACCGGCTTGTCCTATGTCAATGTTTTCGTCCTTAGCCATTTTTCATGTGAGCACCATTTCTTGCCTTTACCTCTTGCCAAGCAAACAACCGCTCTGCGAGCTGTGTCTTAAAGCAAGAGGGGGCATGGGTGCTGACACACTACTTGTCCGACTGCAGGAAGCATCGACATAGTATAAGACGGCAAGCCCCCCGGGCCGACTGATCGGACCCGGTTTCAGGCAGAGAAATGAAATAACACTTTTATGGGCAAAATACTTATCATATAGACAAAAGATGGGCAGTCCCCGAGTGCTCCTCGAGGGACCCGTAGTCTTCGTACTTAATACAAAAGGTAGCATGGTACATACTGCATCAACTGTAAAATCTTCGAAGGAGGTTTGCATTCCATGGGTGCTCTGTCTCCTTGCCGGAATCATCCCTCTTGCGCGCCCTGGGCTTCTGGGCATCGATCAAGTAGTAGGAGTCATTGCCCAAGGCTTTGCTGATGATGAAAGGGCCTTCCCAAGGAGCCGAAAGCTTGTGCTGGCCGGCTGTTCGCTGGATCAGCCGGAGCACAAGGTTTCCCTCTTGGAAAGATCTTGGCTTGACCTTCCGGCTATGGTAGCGACGTAGACCCTGCTGGTAGATGGCGGACCGGCTGAGTGCCAACAGCCGACCCTCTTCCAGCAGGTCAATGTCGTCTTCTCGTGCTTCCTTGGCCTCTGCCTCGGTATACATGGTGATGCGAGGTGAGTCAAACTCGATGTCGGTTGGGATGACCGCCTCGGAACCATACATGAGGAAGAAGGGGGTGAAGCTGGTTGACTTGTTCGAAGTGGTGCGCAGACTCCAGAGGACGACCGGCAGCTCGTCGATCTAGCAGGCGGCCGAACGCTCCAAAGGCTCGACCAGTCAGGGCTTGATTCCGGACAGGATGAGGCCATTTGCTTGCTCGACTTGGCCATTTGACCGTGGGTGGGCAACGGACGCTAAGTCCAGTCAGATGCCCTATGTCGTACAGAAACAAGCCAAAGCTCCCTTGGCAAAATTTGTGCCATTGTTGGTGATGATGCTGTGAGGTACGCCGTACCGAGTGGTGATGTCTGCAATGAAAGTCACAGCAGTCGGACCGTTCAACTTCTTGATTGGCTTTGCTTCTATCCACCTGGTAAATTTATCCACGGCGACGAGCAGATGAGTCATGCTGCCGTGTGCTGTCCTGAATGGTCCCACCATGTCCAGTCCCCAGACGGCGAAAGGCCAGGTAAGGGGAATGGTCTTGAGTGCAGAAGCCGGCAAATGCTGCTTGGAACTGAACTTCTGGCTCCCCTTGCATCTCTTGACCAAATCTTTTGCATCTTCTAGGGCAGTCGGCCAGAAGAAACCATGGCGAAAGGCTTTGGCCACAAGTGATCTTGAGGCCGCATGGTGGCCTCACTCGCCTTGGTGGATATCTTTGAGGATTGCTTGGCCCTCTTCTGGCTCTACGCAGTGCTGGTATACACCAGTGACGCTACGCCTTACGAGTTCTCTGTTGATGATGGTGTATGATGCTGCCCGACATTGCACCTGTCGGGCCGAGATCTCATTGTTTGGCAGCTCCTTGTTTACCAGAAAGTTAAGGATGGGCTGATCCCATGATGGTGTTGAGACTTCCTCTGTTGTGAATACTGCCACTTTCACTGGGCGGCTGGGTTGGGAGGTGGCGAGCTGGAGTCGGCCGCCGCTTGCTGTGTTCTTGCAGTCCCCGAGCCGACTACTGAAGTCCCCGAGCCAACTGCTGAAGTCCCCGGGCCAAGATCTGAAGTCCCCAGGCTGGGTGCGACTACCGCAGTCCCCGGGCCGGGTGCGACTGTTGTGGTCCCCGGGCCGCTTGCCGAAGTCCCCAGGCTGACTGCTGAAATTTTGGAGCCGGATCTGACTGTTTCAGGAGCAGCCGACACGAAGATAGAATCTGACTCTAGCAAGGGCTTGATGGACGGCTTGAGGAGTCGCTGGAGGGATACGCCAGCTGGTATGGCTTGCCGGGTGGAGCCAACCCGTGCCAGAGCATCTTCTTGCTCGTTGTCGCTTCGTGGCACATGGAGGAATTCACATCCTTCAAAAATCCGCTGAGTTGCTGAACGAGGAAGCGGTAACTTGCCATGTTTGCATCCTTGGTGTCCCAGTCGCCGGACGACTGCTGGACTACCAAGTCGGAGTCACCGTAACACAGAATTCGGTGAATGCCGAGTTCTTTGGCAAGCCGGAGTCCATGTATTAGTGCCTCATACTCGGCCACATTGTTGGAGGGAGCAAAGTGGACTTGCAATGTGTATCTGAGTTTGTCGCCTTTGGGAGAGGTGAGGACGATGCCGGCTCCCAAACCGATGCGCATCTTTGAACCGTCAAAGTGCATCCGCCAATGGGTGGAGTCCAGTGCTGGCCGTAGGTACTGGGTCTCGGCCTAGTCGACAAGGAAGTCGGCCAGAACTTGGGACTTGATGGTGGTGCGAGGCTGGTAGAAGATGGTGTACGGGGCCAATTCTATGGCCCATTTGGTCACTCGGCCTGAAGCGTCTTAGCTGCCTATGATCTCGGCAAGCGGAGCAGTGCAGACAATCGTGACAGGGTGCTCTTGAAAATATGGCTTCAATTTCTTGGCAGTAAAGTGTACGCCGTAGCACATCTTCTGGTAGTGGGGGGTAGTTCTGCTTGGAAGTCGACAATACCTCACTTAAATAAAATACCGGTCTTTGGACCGGCAGAACCTTGTCGTCTTCCTTACGTTCGACCACCATGACCGTGCTGACCACCCGACTAGTGGCGGCGATGTAGAGGAGCATGGGCTCCTTATCAGTCGGTGCGGCCAGGACAGGCGGCGTGGTCAACATCTTCTTGAGCTGGAGGAAAGCCTCATCCGCCTTGTCATTCCACTCGAAACAAGTGGTTTTCTTCAAGAGCTGGTACAGGGGAAGGGCCTTCTCGCCTAGCCGACTGATGAAGCAGCTTATAGATGCCAGGCAGCCGGTGAATTTTTGGACATCTCGCAGCCGGATGGGTACTTCCATCCTCTCGATGGCTTTGATCTTGGCCGGGTTGCACTCAATGCCGCGTTCGGAGACCAGGAAGCCGAGGAGCTAGCCGACCGGTACTCCGAACACACATTTCTTTGGGTTGAGCTTGATCTGAAACTGGCGCTGATTTTCAAAGGTCTCCTTGAGATCTTCCAATAGGGTACTGCGCTTCTCCGTCTTCACCACAATGTCGTCCACATAGGCGTGGGCGTTTCTGCCAAGTTGCTTGAGGAGGCACTTCTGCATGCAACGCTGAAAGGTGGCGCCGGCATTCCTCAAGACGAACGTCATCGTCAGGTAACAGAAGGCTCCGAATGGTGTGATGAAGACGGTCTTTAGGCGGTCTACCGGGTGGTCGGCCCGGCTCTAGCTGATGGGCTTTTCAGACCAATGCATGAACTCTGGAGTGGTGGAAGCAACCGTGTTTACTTCGCGGTGTTGTTGGCGCCAGCTGTGCTTATTGCTGGCCATGCTAGTGAAGACGACGTAAGCGCCATGGTCTTCAGGGTAATCATCCTAGACTTGGCCGACTGTACACCATGCAAATCCCGATACCCGCATTATCAAAAGATAGCGTATGCGGTCTTCATGGCATCTCGAAAGCTGTGACATTACTTTCAAGAGTGCTCGATCACGGTGGCCTCTGAAGTGCCACTCAATGACATCATAAACAATCGAGACACCACCGGCCGCATTGCCAAATGGGCTATCGAGCTCTTGCCATTTGAAATGACATACAAGCCACGCCGAGCTATTAAATCTCAGGTGTTGGCCGACTTTGTCGCTGAATGGACAGAAACCGAACTCGCTAAAGAGTACATCACATACTCCAACTGGGTGATGTACTTCGACGGCTCCAAAATGTTAGCCGGATTGGGGGCTAGGGTCATCCTAATATCCCCTACAGGGGACACAGTCCGTTATGTATTACAAATCATGTATATGAATTCCAATAACATAGCCGAATATGAAGTGCTCCTGCACGGACTCCGGATGGCTGTTTCTATGGGCATACAATGCCTTGAGGTGTGTGGGGATTCGAGCCTCATGATATCTCAAATAAATGGAGAATTCGACACAAAAGATCCAAAGATGACGGCCTACCGCAACGCTGTACTTAGAATATCATTTCTCTTTGAGGGGCTCGAGTTTCATCATGTGGCTTGAGATAGTAATCAAGCAGCAGACATCCTTGCTCGAATGGGCGCTAAATGTGACCCCCTCCCACCTAACACCTTTTTGGAGAGGCTTTTCAAGCCATCTGTGGTATGGCAAGACGAGAGCGGAAATAACAGTCCGGCACCAATCACATCCCCGGACACCGAACACGATTCAGATATCATTGGGGGCTCGGGCACTGAGCGCCTTCCACTCATGTAATCATGGCGGTTATTGCTCCATGGACCGAACCCTTCTCGGCCTACCTTAATAGGCAGGAGCTCCCTAATGATCAGAACGAGGCCCGTCGCATAGTCTGATGCTCCAAGGCCTACAAAGTTCACGAAGGAGAACTATACAAGAAAAGCACTACTAGAGTTCTTCAAAGATGTTTCTCCGAAGAGGAGGGGCATCAGCTCTTGGCCGAAATACATGATGGCCTCAGCAGCCATCATGCCGCAGCTCGGGCTCTTATAAGCAAATCCTTCCATATAGGCTTCTTCTATCCCACGGCCCGAGCAAATGCACAGGCCCTTGTATAGTGTTATGTAGGATGCCAGCTCTTCGCCAATCAAAACCATATGCCTCCTACTGCCCTAAGAACTATCCCCATCACCTGGCCTTTTGCGGTCTGGGGGCTAGACATGGTCGGACCCCTTAAAGGGGGAAGCCATAAGAAGAAATATTTACTGGTCATGTTGGATAAATTCACTAAGTGGATAGAGGCCAAACCAGTAAAAACAGCTGAAGCCGGACCGGTGATAGACTTCATATGCGGTGCCGTACACCGTTATGGTGTCCCACATAGCATTATTACTGACAACGGCTCCAACTTCACAACTGATGAGGTAAACAATTGGTGTGCTAACCTGGGCATCAAGTTTGATTACGCCACCGTATATCACGCTCAAACAAACGGTAAAGTCGAGCGGGCCAATGGCTTGATAATGAGCGGCATCAAACCCAGACTAGCGCGATCCCTAAAGGAGTCAGATAAACACTGGGTTGAGGAACTTGATTCCGTACTCTGGGGGCTGCGGACCATGCCCAACCGCACGACCGGATACACACCATTCTTCATGGTGTACGGCGCTGAGGTTGTCTTGCCCTACGACATTATTCATGATTCACCTCAAGTGTGCATGTATGAAGAGAGAGAGAGAGGTCGAGCTCGATCGGCAGGGCGACTTAGATGGCCCGGAGGAGGAGTGTGGTGTCGCAAAAGCCCGTTCCGCTTCTATCAACAACAAGCTCAAAGATACCAAAGCAGAGAAGTGCGGGCAAAGACTTACAATGTAGGTGAGCTTGTTTTACGCCTCCTAGAGAATAAAAAGGACAAACTCAAACCAAAATGGGAAGGTCCCTTCATTATAGATGAAGTTCTGATAGGAGGAGCCTACCGCCTTCGCAATGCATCAGATAATCGCTTAGAGCTGAACCCTTGGAACGCTGCCCGGCTCCAAAGATTCTACGCATAAGTATGGCCATGCTTCTTACTCGTTCTTTTGTCTCCTTTTCAATTTTTTACTTTTTTAGTTTTTTATACGTTTCCCATGGTGTGTTCAGATAGGCCGAACACTTGAGGGGTACACATCCTTAAATGTATACACCCTGCCATGACCGGGGGCTTCTGTAAGTAGAAGCTTATTATTATATCAAGCCTAGAGCTCACAATATATGTGTCGTTTTCAGATATACATCCTTTCTTGCCATTATATGCACCTCTATGACTTAAGTTTTTTGCCAAGCTAGGTTGCTTCACTCCTATGATTATGCCCTATGTTCCTGATTGTTCGGCTAGGGCATAAAGGGAGCAACTCTTCGATTGTTGCAACCGGGTCATCCGGACATGTACCTCAGACGGGTGCAGCCGAAAGCTAGCGTTCTTAAGGGAATAATTGGTCGGCACTAAAATGACATATTGTTGCTGTATTGCAATCATATTTAAACACTTCGAGACAGTTTTTCTGTACTACGAACCACATGCCCCGACACGTGTAATCATAATATGCCGACCCAAGGAAAGGAACCTTTAACGAAACTATTTTCCTTGGAAGATGTTTCTTACATACCTAAAATAACATACATCCTGAACTCGAATTTTTTGTCTGTTCGAGCACAATGACTGGGTTGCCTGGTTTCCAGAAGGATACTTCTTTTTGTCCTACGTATCCGGAAACACTCCGCCATTATTGGTCTGGAGGTTAAAGCCGAAAGCCTGTGATGACAAGATCATTTCACATGTTCGGATCAAACCATCGGTTGACCATAAATGTACATTGATACATTAAGTTAAAAACCAATTCCTTCTCCATGTCGTCTATAAGGCTGTCTAATCTGCAGTCTTCCTGTGAATATTTCGCAGCAATCATTACTTGATCATAGACTAAATTTAAAGGATTTCCTTCCCATCTGGTCCCTCTGGTCCTACTCGGGCCATATGATTCGGATCCAGTTTCGAGAAGCATGTCTTCACCATGGCCCGGGCTTCTCGTGCGCCTTCACGGTAGGCTGACGTCTTCCATAGCTCGAACCGGCGCCAGGCACCTTTGAACAGGTTCGCCAGGCCCTCCATACTTTCTGGAGGAATATCAGATGGCCATAATGCCTTCACCATACTCCTCATGGCTTTCTGGGCCCGAGCATGCACAGCGGACAACTCCTTTAGCACATCTCCTTGAAACCCATGCACTTCCTCCTCTGGTCAACCAATTAATAGACCTGCCGCAAAAATTCATGATATTCCGCATTATGGACTAAACATGAGTACATATGGTGGTCCTGAATAAGAGGGGAAAAACATACCGAACATGCCGCCTTTCAACTTTTCATTTTCCTTCTGAGCAGCTGATAGTTGAACCTTCAAGCTTTCTATCTCTTCGGACTGTTTTTCCTTTTCCTCCTCAAGTTTTCTTTCCCTAGACGCGCCCATCATGGTCCCTTTCAACTCCGCTAGTTCGGTGGTGACCGCACTCAGTTGCGTCTGGTTTGTGTTCAGCTGCTAATAGGGATGGCACCCGCAGGGTTTGGGCATGGGTGGAGCCACCCTATACCCTTACCCGTCATCCCAAATCTTACCCATCATCCGTACCCATACCCGTTGATGGGTACAATTTTTTTCCATACCCGTAACCCATCAGGGTAAATAGGTACCCACGGGTAAAATTACCCAGATTTGCAACACATCAATTTGAGCATTACATAGTCATAGACAACAACTTTAACAATAATTTAGAAACAACAGCACATCATGACATCAATGCATACTCATTCATGGGCTAGCTATTGTGGTGCGGGGGCCTAACATGAATGCATGATGAGGTCTTGTTAGGGCTGTTGGCTTTATGTGCATATAATATGTTTAATATATGGATAAATAATATATAAGGTCTATTTGTCAGAATATATGTGGGTACATGAGTATGGGTTATACTAAACCATACCCATACCCACTATATCCGATGGGTATGAAATTTTCCTATTTATGTACCCATGGGTATATTTTTGACCCACACCCTTGCCCTAATAGAGTTTTTACCCGCAGGGTACGTGGGTAATGGGTGCCCATTGCCATCCCTAGCTGCTGAGCTAGCATAGTGTTCTTTTCTTGTAGAACCTGCAAAAATTATCAATCCTTAAATCAGTTTGCTTCACCGTTTTAAGTCTCGGGGGCTACTGGTATATGACTATGCAAAATTGTGTCAAATTTTACCTGTATATTCTTTGGGAATAGCTGAATAACTCTGGCAAGACCACCTCGAGTGGCTCGGATATATGCATCTATCGAACTCAGTGCGGTGAATTCTTGTTCGGACAAGAATGGAGCATGCATAGCTTCCTTTAATCGACGATGATTCATCACGCTCTCCACTTCAGAATTCGTGCTCAACATGTCATCCGTATCCTCTTGAGGAGGCGGAACAGGTGTGGCATCGGCTTGCATCCTAGCTGATGAGCTTGGCACCGGATTAGGGGACATTTGGCTCATCGGGCGTTTTCCCACCGTCTGTCGCGTACTCCTCCTAAAGATTAATAGACAAAAAGGGGAGACTCTCAACAATCTGGACCCATGCCTAGGCATGCATTAAAGCATACATACCTCTTGGAAGACTATGAGGTATCTGTAGTACTCACGGTCCCTTTTCGTTTTGAACAACGACCTTGTGTGGGGGGCGCCCTCGAGGAGATACGGTCCCTAGAGCGTCGATCTTGTTAAAATCTAGATCAGTACAACATGCAAGGATACAGATGAGGATCTCTTCTTAAGAAGCCTCTGGATACTCACAATGCAGAATGGGTAAAGGCGAGGGTAGTCGGCGATGATGGCCACTTCCGAACTGTCAAAGCTCGCCTAATAGAATATCCCATCGTCGAATTCTATATCCCATCCGGATCCTCACAAAAGCCAGGATCTTCACCACGATTATGATCCTTCGATTGGGGAGCAGGACAGTAGACGTCCTCGGTCATCCTCCTCCATGACTAGTTGGTGGCAACAAAAAGTACATTCGATTAGTGTCTGCAATGCAGTAAAATAAGCATAGACGAATCAAGATCTTACCCATTTAATAGGGGAGTACATGGAATAGGCCTCTTGACAGTTTAACCAGAGAAAATCTTCTTTTTCGCCCTTGTACAGATCAGCCAAAATTGAAGCCAGTTCGGCTGGGGTATCCGGACCCTGCCGTCTATAATGGGACGCGTCGTCTTCTCCATTGTAACACCATAAGGGAGTTACTCTGGATTGAAGAGGTTGCATGCACCTCTTTATTGCAATCACCATGACCTCAACTATTGAGAGTTCGGAGTGGGCGAGCAGCCTGACCTTGCCGACCAACCTCTGTATCTCCGCACTGTCCTCTTCTTTGGGACTTCGGGAACGCTAGTTGAGGCGCTTCTTTAGAGGAGCGCTGGAAAATTCAGGGAGACCGCGCCTGACTGGATCCGGCAGCGGAACATCATCCATATATAATCACTCCGAAGACCGGTGCGGGTATGCTTCTTTAGGTGTTCCTACAGGGTATCCAGATCCGCCAATACGCCATACTTCAGCGCCACCCACTTCAAATATGGAACCCCCTTGGTGGCGGGGAACGAGGTAGAAGAATTTCCTCCATAATCCAAAATGGGCCTCGATACCTAGGAATAGCTTGCAGAGGGCGACAAAGCCTGAGATGTGCAGAATCGAACCTGGGGTGAGGTTGTGCAGTTGGATGCCGTAAAATTCCAATAACCCCCGGAGGAAGGGATGGATTGGAAATCCCAGGCCCCGTAACAGAATTGGGACGAAGCACACCCTATCCTCCTTATTAGGGTTGGGGAAGTTCTCAGCTATCGCGTCATTGCCTATTGAGTATAATCCTGCTTGAACGGGAACTAGATCTGCGAGGGGAAGGTAGCCCTGCATCTGGAGCCGGCTTAGTTGAAGATGAGGCATGGAGCAACTCTGCCAATCACCCTCTTGAGGGCCATGGGGGCGCGAAGAGGAGCCTGGGGTGCCGGCCATGATGGAAGGCTTGGTTTTGTGGCTAGACTTGGCGGTTTTTTCTTCTTCGCGATGTGAGATGGCCTTTGGAGATCCATATCTCTTCATATAGGCGCCGTCCGAGCGTGCTGAAGGGCTTATTTATGAAAAAGCATGGACCATTCATATTCACCCAACGCGGAAATCAAAGCATCGTCGGGGGGGGGGGTCGTAAAATACATTAAGGTTATCGATGGATTATCATTGGACCGGATTATAATGAAGAACCCGCCTTGCAAAGCTGGAGACATGGGCCGAATATTACATCGTCATTGAAGGAAAGTTCAGGGACTACTGAGGGAGTCTTGGATTATGGGGTCCTCGGATGTCCGAGCTGTGTAGCATGGGCCAGACTGATGGGCCATGAAGATACAAGATAGAAGACCTTCCTTTGCATGGATGGCAAGCTTAACGCCCGGATGTGTAGTTTCCTTTCTCTGTAAACCGACTCTGTACAACCCTAGGCCCCTCTGGTGTCTATATAAACCGGAGGGTTTTGTCCGTAGAGGCTAAGAGAAACATATAGGCTAGACATATAGGGTTTAGCCATTACGATCTCGAGGTAGATCAACTCCTGTAACCCATATACTCATCAAATACAATCAAGCAGGACGTAGGGTTTTACCTCCATTAAGAGGGCCCGGACCTGGGTAAACATCATGCCTTCCTTGTCTCCTGTTACCTTCAATCCTCAGATGCATAGTTTGGGACACCCTACCCGAGATCGGCCGGTTTTGACACCGACAGACGCCGCCAACGTCCTGCACTGCATCTGCCGGGGTCACCGCGTCCTGTAGATCTCTGGCCGCCGCACCGGTGTCGCCATGAGCGTTCGCCATCGGTATGAGGGAGGTGATGAAGGTGAGGAAGAGGATGCATTGGGGGAGATCAAGATGGTGCGGTGGAGGAGAGCGAGACGATGCGGTGGGAGAGAGGGAGACGATGCAGCAGGGAGGGGATTTGGGGGAAAATGGTAGGGGTGATGTGCTTTGTAGGTGGTGGTTCCCCCCTTATACGATGGGACGTTTTTGGCACGTTCCATGGACACGTGCTACCCCACGACCGCGGTCAGTTGCATGCACTCCTACGCGGCCCCACTCATCAGAGTTAACGGTCAAAGCACTGACCCGACGACATCCACCGTTTGTGACCATTTCTGAGGGTTTCAGACAAGAGTGGGGAAAAGTGAGCAAATGCTAAGAGCGTGGGGATGAATGAGTATGGCTAAGGAACCAGGGGCATAGATGTAAAAAACCTTAGTAATTTGATTAATTGAACTTAATTTACCATGAACTTAGTCTTAATAGTTTTTGCATATCTATGTTGTAGATCAATGGTCCGTGCTATCGTTACCCTGAATTTTAGTGCGTTCCTAGAGAAATCTAAGTTGGAAGATGATGGTAGCAACTACACGGACAGGATCCATAACTTGAGGATTATCCTCATTGTTGCACGGAAGAATTATGTCCTTGATGCACTGCTAGGTGACATACCTGCTGCAGGAGCTATTGCAGATGTTATGAACGTCTGGCAGGCTCGATCTGATGATTGCTCAATAGTTCAGTGTGCTATGCTTTACGGCTTAGAACCAGGACTTCAAAGACGTTTTGAATGCCACAGAGCATATGAGATGTTCCAAGAGCTGAAATTGATATTTCAAGCTAATGCTCGGGTTGGGAGATATGAAGTCTCCAACAAGTTCTATAGCTGTAAGATGGAGGAGAATAGTTCTGCCAGTGAACACATACTCAAAATGTCTGGATATCATAACCACTTGACTCAGCTAGGAATTGATTTTCCAATTGAGAGTGTTATTGAGAGAGTTCTTCAGTCACTGCCACCAAGCTACAAAGGCTTCATGATGAACTATAATATGCAAGGGATGACGTAAAACGATCCCTGAGCTCTTCATAATGCTTAAGGCCATGGAGGTAGAAATCAAGAAGGAGCATCAAGTTTTGATGGTTAACAAGACCACTAGTTTCAAGAAAAAGGGCAAGGGAAAGAAAGGGAACTTCAAGAGGAATGGAAAGCAAGTTTCCACTCCCGTGAAGAAACCCAAAGCTGGACCCAAGCCTGAAACTGAGTGCTTCTACTGCAAGGGAAATGGTCATTGGAAGCGGAACCGCCCCAAATACTTGGCAGATAAGAAGGCTGCCAAAGTGAACAAAGGTATATTTGATATACATGTTATTGATGTGTTCCTTACCAATGCTCGTAGTAGCGCCTGGGTATTTGATACTGGTTCAACTAATCTTATTTGTAACTCGAAACAGGAGCTGCAGAATAAACGAAGATTGGCTAAGGACAAGGTGATGATGCGCATCAGGAATGGTTCCAAGGTCGATGTGATCACCGTCGGCACGCTACCTCTACATCTACCTTCGAGATTAGTTTTAGACCTCAGTAATTGTTATTTGGTGCCAGCATTGAGCATGAACATTATATCTGGATTTTGTTTATCATGAGATGGTTATTAATTTAAATCGGAGAATAATGGTTGTTTTATTTATATGAGTAATATCTTTTATGGTCATGCACCTTTGATGAATGGTCTATTTTTTTGAATCTCGATCGTAGTGATACACATATTCATAATATTGATGCCAAAAGATGCAATGTTGATAATGATAGTGCAACATACTTGTGGCACTTCCGTTTAGTTCATATTGGTGTAAAGCGCATGAAGAAACTCCATGCTGGTGGAATTTTGGAATCACTTGATTATGAATCATTTGATACTTGCGAACCATGCCTCATGGGTAAGATGACTAAAACTCCGTTCTCAGAACAATGGAGCGAGCTAGTGACTTATTGAAAATAATACATACCGATGTATGCGGTCTGATGAGTGTTGAGGCACGCGGCGGTGTGAAAGCACAAGTGCTCCCTAGGTGGTTTTGGTAACTAATGACAACATATCTCTTGTTGGACTAACACTTTTACCTAGTATGTTTCAGATAAGATCAACAATGAAGTGGCATGGACTAGAGGATGTGGAACCCCTTCAAAATGCTAAGGACAAAGGATTGGCTCAAGCTCCAAGCTCAAGACTCCACATTTTCTATTTTAGTGATCCAATATCACATTGAGTCTATAAGAAAGCCAATACTATTAAGAAGGGATGAGGTGTTGCTTAATGGCTTGCTTGCTCAAAGTGCTTAGTGATATGCTCCAAAGCCCTCAACCACTTTCTCACTTCCAAATATGTCCTAAACCAAAAGTCAAACTCGGCCCCACCGATTCTTTCTATCCGGAGCCACCGAGTTCAGTTGACATAGCCACTGCCAGAAACCCTAATCAGTTTGGTCTCACCGATGGGATCTCGGTCTCACTGAGATGGGCTTGCAAACTCTCTGCTACCTACTGCAATATTTTCGGTCCCACCGAGATATGCAATCGGCCCCACCGAGTTTGCTTGGCCAACTCTCTGTTTCACTTATTACCCAAATCGGTCCCACCGAGTTTGAGTAATTGGTCAAACCGAGTTTTGGATTTACCCTAACCCTAGCACATCGGTCCCACCGAGTTGATCCAGTCAGTCCCACCGAAAACCCTAACGGTCACTAGGTTTGCTAAATCGGTCCGACTGAGTTTCTCAATTCGGTCCCACCGAGATTGGTAAATTGTGTGTAACGGTTAGATTTTGTGTGGAGGCTATATATACCCCTCCACTCACTCTTCATTCGTGGAGAGAGCCATCAGAACATACATACACTTCCAATACACATTTTCTGAGAGAGAACCACCTACTCATGTGTTGAGACCAAGATATTCCATTCCTACCATATGAATCTTGATCTCTAGCCTTCCCCAAGTTGCTTTCCACTCAAATCTTCCTTCCACCAAATCCATATCCTGTGAGAGAGAGTTGAGTGTTGGGGAGACTATCATTTGAAGCACAAGAGCAAGGAGTTCATCATCAACACACCATTTGTTACTTCTTGGAGAGTGGTGTCTCCTAGATTGGCTAGGTGTCACTTGGGAGCCTCCGACAAAGATTGTGGAGTTGAACCAAGGAGTTTGTAAGGGCAAGGAGATCGCCTACTTCGTGAAGATCTACCGCTAGTGAGGCAAGTCCTTTGTGGGTGATGGCCATGATGGGATACACAAGGTTGCTTCTTCGTGGACCCTTCGTGGGTGGAGCCCTCCGTGGACTCGCGCAACCGTTACCCTCTGTGGGTTGAAGTCTCCATCAACGTGGATGTACGATAGCACCACCATGTCTCCAATTGCGTTTGAATTCCCCAAACCCTTCCCTTTACATTCTTGAAAGTTGCATGCTTTACTTTTTGCTGCTCATATACTCTTTGCATGCTTGCTTGATATGTATTATGCTTGTTAAACTTGTGCCAAAACTCCACTTCAACTTAAAGAATTTAAAAACTGTAACTTTTCGTACTTAGTGTCTAATCACCCCCCTCTAGACACCTCTTCTCAATCCTTTCAATTGGTATTAGAGCTTTGGTCTCCATTGCCTTGGTTTAAACACCTTTGGAGGAAGATGGATGTGTCTACTTTGGGGAGTCTTAGACATAGAGTGCCTATTCTTGATGGAGAATATTTTCATGAGTGGAAAAATGAAATGCTTGAGATTTTCAATGAATATCATTTGAACAAGTACATTGCTAGCCCTTGTGCACCTCATGTCAATCCCATGCATCCTACCCTTGATGAGTCAATTGACATGATTCGCAATCTTAGAACTGTTAATCTTATCACTAGAGGCTTGCCTAGAAACTTGATTGGATGTTTGCCTACTCTTAAGTGTGCCTACACCATATGGAAATTTCTTAAGGAACTCTTTCCAAATTATTCCTTGAAAGATCTAGATGAAATCCTCCATAAGTCTATTGCCTTGATTAAGATGAGTTCCAATGATCCCAAATTTGGTGACTGCTTATTTGAGCTTACAAATCTTACGAGTGCCAAAGGAGATGTTGGAATCATCAGCAATATCATTTCCAGAGCTATTAGAATTCATAAAGATAACTATAGAAATGATCATTTATCTAATGAATTACCCTCTCTAGGAATTGATCAATCACAAAATGATGTTGAAAATGGATACTATGATGAGGATGATGATAGTGACTATGATCTCGATGATGCGATGAGACACTTTGGTCTTATGGCAAATCTTCGCGGCTACATGGCTGGAGGAAAGGAATGGGTCCTTGATAGTGGATGTACTGATCATATGATCGGAGATAAAGATATGTTCCGTGAGCTTGCTGAAAACGACGGCCCTCGAAAATATGTCACCTTTGGTGATAACTCAAAGGGTAAGGTGGTTGGCCTTGGTAAGGTGGCCATCTCACATGATAGCTCCATACAAAATGTCATGGCTACAATTTACTTTCAGTATCTAGACTTGCTGATTTCGGTTTCAATGTCCTATTTACTGAAGTAGACTGCCAAGTGTTTCATAGAGATAATCATAAAATGGTCTTTACCGGTATACATAGAGGAGATCTTTACATTGTTGATTTCACTAAAAAGGCTCAACCTAGAACTTGCTTAATTGCTAAATCTTCTAAAGGCTGGTTGTGGCATAGAAGGCTAGGCCATGTGGGCATGCAAAACCTTGACAAACTCATTAAAGGAAATCATATCCTTGGCGTTAACGATGTCATATTTGACAAGGATAGACTTTGTAGTGCTTGTCAAGCAGGGAAACAAGTTGGAGGAAGTCATCGCGCTAAGAACATCATGACCACAAGAAGACCACTCGAGCTACTTCACATGGATCTCTTTGGTCCAAATGCCTACAAGAGTCTCGGTGGTAACTCATTTGGTCTAGTCATAGTTGATGATTTTTCAAGATTTACGTGGGTGTTATTTCTTGATGATAAATCGCAGGTCCAAAAGATCTTCAAAAACTTTGCTAGGAAGGCCCAAAATCAATTTGACGTGAAGATCAAGAAGGTTCAGAGCGACAACGGAACGGAGTTCAAGAACGCAAATGTGAACACCTTTCTTGACGAAGAAGGGATTACACATGAGTTCTCGGCTACGTACACACCTCAACAAAATGGAGTCATTGAGAGGAAGAACCAGACTCTTATCGAGATGGCAAGAACGATGCTTGATGAGTACAAGACGCCAAAACACTTTTGGGCGAAAGCGGTTGAGACAGCTTGTCATGCAACAAATCGCTTGTATCTTCACAAGCTACTCGGCAAGATGACATACGAGCTCCTCACCGGTAACAAACCCCAAGTTGGATACTTTCAAGTATTCGGCTCAAAGTGCTACATTCTTGATAAGCATTGTCGTTCTAAATTTGCTCCTAAGTCTCATGAAGGTTTCCTACTTGGTTATGGCTCAAACTCTCACACATACCGTGTCTACAAAAATTTCACCCGAAAGGTTGAAGAAACGGTAGATGTGAAGTTTGATGAATCTAACGGCTCGCAAGTAGAGCAATTGCCAATTGATGTAGGAGACAAAGAATCCTCAGAAGCAATCCAAGCCTTGTCTATTGGCAACATTCGTCCAACGGAGGTGAAGGAGAGTACCTCGTCCGTCCAAGTGGAAGCTTCTACCTCACGACAAGGTGAACCAAGAGTTGATACGGAAGCATCCACGAGTGGGACACACCAAGATGAAGAAAACGAGGAAGTGCACCAAGAACGTCAACAACCTCCTTCTCCACCATAACAAGAGAACGACAACCCTAACAATGAAGAAGGCCAAGAAGAAGAACAAGATGAAGAAGATGTTCAACCAAGACCCAAGCAAAAGCTTTCACGAGTTCGAGCAAGAATTGCTAAAGATCATCCCGTGGAGCAAATCTACAATGATATCCAAACCGGGAGAATCACTCGCTCTAAAACTCGTTTGGCTAACTTTTGTGAACATTACTCATTCATCTCTAGAATTGAACCTATGAAGGTTGAAGAAGCATTGGAGGATCCGGACTGGATAAACGCTATGCATGAAGAGCTACACAACTTTGAGAGAAATCAAGTGTGGACATTGGTCGAGAAGCCCGACAACAACCACAACATCATCGGTACCAAATGGGTGTTTCGCAACAAGCAAGATGAATATGAACAAGTGGTTCGCAACAAAGCACGTCTCGTCGCCCAAGGCTACACACAAGTCGAAGGTATGGACTATGGTGAGACATATGCTCCCGTTGCTAGACTTGAGTCCATTCGCATCTTACTTGCCTATGCTAATCACAATGATATCACTTTGTACCAAATGGACATTAAAAGTGCTTTTCTAAATGGTGAAATTGAGGAGGAAGTTTATGTTATGCAACCTCCCGGCTTTGTCAATCCTAAGAAACCTAATCATGTCTACAAACTTCATAAAGCCCTTTATGGTCTTAAACAAGCTCCTAGAGCATGGTATAAATGCTTGACCAAGTTCCTTATTGAAAAAGGCTTTGAAATTGGAAAAATAGATTCTACTCTTTTTACTAAAAGGGTTAATGGAGAACTATTTGTATGACAAATTTATGTCGATGATATTATATTTGGATCAACTAACCCTCATTTTAGTGAAATGTTTGGGAAGCTAATGTCGGAGAAGTTTGAGATGTCTATGATGAGTGAACTCAAATTCTTTCTTGGTTTGCAAATCAAGCAAACTAAGGAAGGCACCTTTGTCTCTCAAACGAAGTACACCGAGGACTTATTCAAGAAGTTCAATATGCAAGAATGCAAAGGTATGACTACACCCATGCCTACTAGTGGACATCTTGATTTGACCAAAGATGGTGAACCAGTTGATCAAAAGGTTTACCACTCTATGATTGGTTCATTGTTATATCTATGTGCTTCACGTCCCGATATCATGCTAAGTGTGTGCATGTGTGCACGATATCAAGCTGCTCCTAAGGAATGTCATCTTAAGGCCGTGAAGAGGATAGTGAGATACCTAATACATACACCAAATTTTGGCATTTGGTATCCAAAGAGGGCTTCCTTTGATCTTGCTGGCTACTCCGACTCGGACTATGCCGGTGACAAGGTTGATAGAAAGTCCACTTAGGGTACTTGTCAATTCCTTGGTAGATCTCTTGTGTCTTGGTCTTCCAAGAAACAAAACTCGGTATCCTTATCCATCGCCGAAGCGGAATACATTGCCGCTGGTTCATGTTGTGCTCAATTACTCTGGATGACCCAAACTCTTAAAGATTATGGGATATATGTGAAACATGTTCCATTACTTTGTGACAATGAAGTGCTATCAAGATTGCTCACAATCCTATGCAACACTCTCGAACTAAGCATATTGAAGTTCGTCATCATTTCATTCGAGATCATGTTGCTAAGGGTGACATAATCCTTAAGCATGTTTGCACCGATAAGCAATTAGTGGATATATTTACTAAACCACTTGATGAGAAAGCATTTTGCAGGTTAAGAGGTGAATTGAACATCATTGATGCTTCAAACTTGGAGTAGGAACTCCATTGGATACATGCAAGACTTGAGCTTACGACTAATCACTTGATATTTATCCTATGATGATTATCTTATGTCTTGAAAATTTGCATCTTGCATGTTATCTAACCCTTGTAGGTACATGGATGAATCTAACTCTATGAGATTGCAACTCACTCACATCTTGAGCAATCTCTACATCACCAAGTCTCTACACAATGGTGGTTGATGACAAGGAAGCACGAAACCTCTCAAACATATCCTTTGACAAATTCTATGTTGAGTCCCATGATTGTCATGTTGGATACACAAGTGCTCTTCCTTGCGAAAACTAACCCATGTAGGTAGATGAACTCAAAATCCAAAGGGTGCTCCCAACTCTTGATGGGCTACATCAACCTTGAGCAACCCACACAAGTTCAACTACATGATCAAGATCAACACCGCCACCCAAGGTATGTTATTCCATCTTAGAGTAGCTTTACTCCAAGTCATGAGTCAAAGCAACTCGACAAGATGTGAATACATCAAGATACTTAAACGAAAAATGGTAACCCCATTTTGAGCTTAAACGATGAGTACGACCTATGATCAAGTGATCTCACTTGACTCCTAAGTCAACGTACTCTAACATAGGTGACTTTGTCGCCGACCATCCCTAGATGAAGTTTCCTTGTGTTCTTTTCGGTTCTCTTGCATTTGTCTCATGCATATTTGTTTCCCCTTTCAAAAAACTTCATCTAGATCTTTTAGTTTCTTTTCTTTGCCTTTTGTTCTGCATTTTCTGCATCAAATTCATTACAAATCTTTGTGAGATCTTATTTGTCTAGTGAGCTGAGGTGACAAGTGTTTTTCTCTGTGATGAACTCAGTTCCACCGGTTTCATGTTTCCGGTCTAACCGAAGATTTTCGGAGCAACCAAAGCATACAACCTGGTGACACCGATTTCACTACAGGAAAAACATTTTGCCATTTATTCCTATTTTTTTCTTGATCCAGCTCCACTCAATGAATCTTGTCCTCTGAAAGCATCACATTTACCTTAATGCTTTGTACTGTGATTCAAGGACCGAACCCATTCACAACAAATTCCAGAAGACCCTTCTTGGAAATTGATGTCAAAGGGGGAGAGAGAGATCACATCAAAGCTTAATCATATCTCTAGGGGGAGAGATCTCTAGGGGGAGGGAATACTCCAGGAAAGAGTAATCTTCAAGGATCCCAGATGCTTGATGTTCAAGAGGAGAGATGCCACATGTCTTCTTGGGGGAAAGACATGTTCATATGTGCTTATTTGCATTAGCTCTGTTCATTTGTTCTTTGAGCTCTGTTTTTATATTCCCTATCTTCTCCCAGTATCCCATGCTAGATTCAGGAGGAGCAAGACTTCCAAGGGAAATAAATTTCTTAAATTCATTGCATATCCTTCTCTTTGGGGGCATGTCAATATCTATCGTGGTACTCTGTACTCACTCTACATGTCAGCCCAGTCTTGGTACTCTTGTGGCTTCTTTTGTTTGCTCTAGCTAGTGGGTGCATCTGTGTTATCTAACCTTGTTTACGTAGGCTCATCCCATCCTAGCCAACTCAAGACCACATGGTAAGTATATGCATCATAGTCATGTGTATGAGAAATTCTTGCTGATGTACATACTATTTGCAAGGACTCATGGGCATGAAGGTACATTTCTCATATTTTCATCATTTGCTCTGATGCATATAGCCAAGATACATGTAACACATTGCTATCCTGTCATGGTTATGCTCTCACATGCTTCTATATACCATATTCACATGTTTGCATACATGTAGGGGGAGCCTATGCTTGTTACATGTCTTTCCACAGCTTTACTTGCTATTCTCTATATCCTTATCTAAAGCTTTGATGTATGTTGCCATCAATTACCAAAAAGGGGGAGATTGAAAGCACAAGTGCTCCCTAGGTGGTTTTGGTAATTAGTGACAACATATCTCTTGTTGGACTTACACTTTTACCTAGTATGTTTCAGATAAGTTCAACAATGAAGTGGCATGGACTAGAGGATGTGGAACCCCTTCAAAATGCTAAGGACAAAGGATTGGCTCAAGCTCCAAGCTCAAGACTCCACATTTTCTATTTTAGTGATCCAAGATCACATTGAGTCTATAGGAAAGCCAATACTATTAAGAAGGGATGAGGTGTTGCTTAATGGCTTGCTTGATCAAAGTGCTTAGTGATATGCTCCAAATCCCTCAACCACTTTCTCACTTCCAAATATGTCCTAAACCAAAAGTCAAACTCGGCCCCACCGATTCTTTCTATCCGGAGCCACCGAGTTCAGTTGACATAGCCACCGCCAGAAACCCTAATCAGTTCGGTCTCACCGATGGGATCTCGGTCTCACCGAGATGGGCTTGCAAACTCTCTGTTACCTATTGCAATATTTTCGGTCCCACCGAGATATGCAATCGGCCCCACCGAGTTTGCTTGGCCAACTCTCTGTTTCACTTATTACCCAAATCGGTCCCACCGAGTTTGAGTAATCGGTCAAACTGAGTTTTGGATTTACCCTAACCCTAGCACATAGGTCCCACCGAGTTGATCCAGTTGGTCCATCGAAAACCCTAATGGTCACTAGGTTTGCTAAATCGGTCCGACTGAGTTTCTCAATTCGGTCCCACCGAGATTGGTAAATTGTGTGTAACGGTTAGATTTTGTGCGGAGGGTATATATACCCCTCCACTCACTCTTCATTCATGGAGAGAGCCATAAGAACATACCTACACTTCCAATACACATTTTCTGAGAGAGAACCACCTACTCATGTGTTGAGACCAAGATATTCCATTCCTACCATATGAATCTTGATCTCTAGCCTTCCCCAAGTTGCTTTCCACTCAAATCTTCTTTCCACCAAATCCATATCCTGTGAGAGAGAGTTGAGTGTTGGGGAGACTATCATTTGAAGCACAAGAGCAAGGAGTTCATCATCAACACACCATTTGTTACTTCTTGGAGAGTGGTGTCTCCTAGATTGGCTAGGTGTCACTTGGGAGCCTCCGACAAAGATTGTGGAGTTGAACCAAGGAGTTTGTAAGGGCAAGGAGATCGCCTACTTCGTGAAGATCTACCGCTAGTGAGGCAAGTCCTTCGTGGGCGATGGCCATGATGGGATAGACAAGGTTGCTTCTTCGTGGACCCTTCATGGGTGGAGCCCTCCGTGGACTCGCACAACCGTTACCCTCCGTGGGTTAAAGTCTCCATCAACGTGGATGTACGATAGCACCACCTATCGGAACCACGACAAAAACATTCGTGTCTCCAATTGCATTTGAATTCTCCAAACCCTTCCCTTTACATTCTTGCAAGTTGCATGCTTTACTTTCCGCTGCTCATATACTCTTTGCATGCTTGCTTGATATGTATTTGATACGTCCATTTTGCATCATGCTTTTATATCAATATTTATTGCATTATGGACTGTTATTTCACTTTATGTCACAATACTTATGGCTATTCTCTCTTATTTTACAAGGTTTACATAAGGAGGGAGAATGCCGGCAGTTGGAATTCTGGGCTGGAAAAGGAGCAAATATTAGAGACCTATTCTGCGCAACTCCAAAAGTCCTCAAACTCCACGGAACATCTTAAAATAAATAAAGAAAAATCCTTGCCAAAGATGAAGGCCAGGTGGCCCACACCCTGCTCATGAGGGTGGGGGCGCGCCCCCCCTCCTAGGGTGCGCCCCCTACCTCGTGGGCCCCCTGGTGGGTCTCCGACATCCATCTTCTGCTATATGAAGTCTTTCGATGAGAAAAAAATGAGAAGGAACTTTTCGGGATGAGACTCCGCCGCCACGAGGTGGAACCTTGGCGGAACCAATCTAGAGCTCCGGCAGAGCTGTTCTGCCGGGGATACTTCCCTTTGGGAGGGGGAAATCATCACCATCGTCATCACCAACGCTCCTCTCATCGGGAGAGGGCAATCTCCATCAACATCTTCACCAGCACCATCTCATCTCCAAACCCTAGTTCATCTCTTGTATCCAATTCTTGTCTCAAAGTCCGAGATTGGTGCTAGTAGGTTGCTAGTAGTGTTGATTACTCCTTGCAGTTGATGCTAGTTGGTTTATTTGGTGGAAGATCATATGTTCAGATCCTATATGCATATTATTACCCCTTTGGTTATGAACATGAATATTCTTTGTGAGTAATTACGTTTGTTCCTGAGGACAAGGGAGAAGTCTTGCTATTAGTAGTCATGTGAATTTGGTATTCGTTTGATATTTTGATAAGATGTATGTTGTCTAGCCTCTAGTGGTGTTATGTGAACGTCGACTACATAACACTTCACCATTATTTGGGCCTAGAGGAAGGCATTGGGAAGTAATAAGTAGATGATGGGTTGCTAGAGTGACAGAAGCTTAAACCCTAGTTTATGCGTTGCTTCGTAAGGGGCTGATTTGGATCCATATGTTTCATGCTATGGTTAGGTTTACCTTAATACTTTTGTTGTAGTTGCAGATGCTTGCAGTAGAGGTTAATCATAAGTGGGACGCTTGTTCAAGTAAGAACAGCACCCAAGCACCTGTCCACCCACATATCAAATTATCAAAGTATCGAACGCGAATCATATGAACGTGATGAAAACTAGCTTGACGATATTCCCATGTGTCCTCGGGAGCGCTTTTCCTATTATAAGAGTTTGTTCCGGCTTGTCCTTTGCTACAAAAAGGATTGGGCCACCTTGCTGCACTTTATTTACTTTTGTTACTTGTTGCTCGTTACAATTTATCTTATCACAAAACTATCTGTTACCACTTATTTCAGTACTTGCAGAGAATACCTTGCTAAAAACTGCTTATCATTTCCTTTTGTTCCTCGTTGGGTTTGACACACTTACTTATCGAAAGGACTACGATAGATCCCCTATACTTGTGGGTCATCAAGACTCTTTTCTGGCGCTGTTGCCGGGGAGTGTAGCGCCTTTGGTAGGTGGAATTTGGTAAGGAAAAATTTATATAGTGTGCTAAAATTTACTGTCACTTGCTACTATGGAAAGTAATTCTCTGAGGGGCTTGTTCGGGGTATCTTCACCCCATCCAGTAGAGCAAAGAGTTGCTCCTCAACCTACTGAACCTATTGAAAATGAAACTCCTTTTGAATTTCCTTCGGGTATGATGGAAAAACTGCTAGCTAACCCTTTTACAGGAGATGGAACAAAGCATCCTGATGAGCACTTAATATATGTGGATAAAGTTTGTGGATTATTTAAGCTTGCAGGTGTACCCGATGATGTTGCTAAGAAGAAGGTCTTCCCTTTATCTTTGAAGGGAGACGCATTGATATGGTATAGGCTATGTGATGATATGAGATCATGGAACTATAAAAGATTGAAATTGGAATTTCATCAAAAGTATTACCCTATGCATCTTGTTCATCGTGATCGCAATTATATATATAATTTCTGGCCTCGCGAAGGAGAAAGCATCGCTCAAGCTTGGGGGAGGCTTAAATCAATGTTATATTCATGCCCCAATCATGAGCTCTCGAGAGAAATAATTATGCAAAGTTTTTATGCTCGGCTTTCTCATAATAATCAAACCATGCTCGATACTTCTTATGCTGGCTCTTTTATGATGAAGACTATTGAATTCAGATGGAATTTATTGGATAGAATTAAACGCAACTCTGAAGATTGGGACCTCGACGAAGGTAAGGAGTCAGGTATGACACCTAAGTTTGATTGTGTTAAATCTTTTATGGATACCAATATTTTCCGTAAGTTTAGCACTAAATATGGACTTGACTCTGAGATAGTAGCTTCTTTCTGTGAATCTTTTGCTACTTATGTTGATCTCCCTAAGGAGAAGTGGTTTAAATATCATCCTCTCATAGAAGTAAAAGTAGCTGCACCTATTAAATTTGAAGAAAAGACTGTCACTTATAATGATCCTATTGTTCCTACTTCTTATGTTGAGAAACCACCTTTCCATGTTAGAATAAAGGATCATGCTAAAGCTTCAACTGTTGTTCGTAAAAGCAATATTAGAACTTATACACCTCCTGAGTAAGTTAAAGTAGAACCTAATATTGTTATTGTTAAAGATCTCTTGTCTGATAATATTGATGGGCATGTTATTCAGTTCGAAGGTGAAACTGCTAGAATTGCTAAACCTTGTGCTAAAGATAAACATAGACCTGTGGTAGGCGTGCCTGTTATTTCTGTTAAAATAGGAGATCATTGTTATCATGGCTTATGTGATATGGGTGCTAGTGCTAGTGTTATACCTTATGACTTGTATAAAGAAATCAAGCATGAAATTGCACCTGCTGAATTAGAAGATATTGATGTCACAATTAAACTTGCGAATAGAGATACTATTTCAGCGATGGAAATTGTTAGAGATGTTGAAGTCTTGTGTGGGAAAACTAAATATTCTGCTGATTTTCTTGTTCTTACTTCTCCGCAAGATAGCTTTTGTCCCATTATATTTGGTAGACCCTTCTTGAACACTGTTAATGCTAGGATAGATTGCGAAAAGAATGTTGTTACTATTGGCTTGGATGATATGGTTCATGAGTTTAATTTCTCTAAATTTAGTAAACAACATCGTGAGGAAGAATTACCTAGTAAGGATGAGATTATTGGTCTTGCTTCTATTGCCGTACCTCCTAGTGATCCTTTAGAACACTATTTCCTAGACCATGAAAATGATATGTTCATGAATGAAAGAAGGGAAATAGATGAAGTATTCTTTAAACAGGAACCTATTCTGCAACACAATTTGCATGTTGAAATTTTAGGGGATCCTCCTCCACCCAAGGGTGATCCCGTGTTTGAGCTTAAACTCTTTGCCTGATAATCTTAAATATGCTTATCTTGATGAAAAGAAGATATATCCTGTTATTATTAGTGCTAACCTTTCAGAGCATGAAGAAGAAAGATTATTGAAAACTCTGAGGAAGCATCATGCTGCTATTGGATATACTCTTGATGATCTTAAGGGCATTAGTCCCACTCTATCTCAACATAAAATAAATTTGGAAGCAGATGCCAAACCAGTTCGTGATCCTCAACGACGTTTGAATCCTAAAATGAAAGAAGTGGTAAGAAAAGAAATACTCAAGCTTCTGGAGGTAGGTATAATTTATCCCATTGCTGATAGTCAGTGGGTAAGTCCTGTCCATTGTGTCCCTAAGAAGGGAGGTATTACTTTTGTTCCTAATGATAAAGATGAATTGATTCCACAAAGAATTATTACAGGTTATAGGATGGTAATTGATTTCTGTAAAATTAAATAGGGCCACTAAGAAAGATCATTACCCCTTACCTTTTATCGATCAAATGCTAGAAAGATTATGCAAACATACACATTATTGCTTTCTAGATGGTTATTCTGGTTTCTCTCAAATACCTGTGTCGGCTAGAGATCAATCAAAGACTACTTTTACATGCCCTTTTGGTACTTTTGCTTATAGACGTATGCCTTTTGGTTTATGTAATGCACCTACTACCTTTCAAAGATGCATGATGGCTATATTCTCTAACTTCTGTGAAAAGATTTGTGAGGTTTTCATGGACGATTTTTCCGTCTATGGTTCCTCTTTTGATGATTGCTTGAGCAATCTTGATTGAGTTTTGCAGAGATGTGAAGAAACTAATCTTGTCTTGAATTGGGAAAAGTGCCACTTTATGGTTAATGAAGGTATTGTCTTGGGGCATAAAGTTTCTGAAAGAGGTATTGAAGTTGATAAAGCCAAGGTCGATGATATTGAAAAGATGCCATGTCCCAAGGACATCAAAGGTATAAGAAGTTTCCTTGGTCACGCCGGATTTTACAGGAGGTTCATTAAGGACTTCTCAAAAATTTCTCGGCCTCTGACTAATTTATTGCAAAAAGATATACCATTTGTCTTTGATGATGATTGTGTAGAAGCATTTGAAATACTTAAGAAAGCATTAGTCTCTGCACCTGTTGTTCAGCCACCTGATTGAAATTTACCCTTTGAAATTATGTGTGATGCTAGTGATTATGCTACAGGTATTGTTCTAGGGCAAAGAGTTGATAAGAAATTAAATGTTATTCATTATGCTAGTAAGACTCTAGACAATGCTCAAAGAAATTATGCTACTACTGAAAAAGAGCTTTTAGCAGTTGTATTTGCTTGTGATAAGTTCAGACCTTATATTATTGATTCTAAAGTAACTATTCACACTGATCATGCTACTATTAAATACCTTATGGAAAAGAAAGATGCTAAACCTAGACTTATTAGATGGGTTCTCTTGCTACAAGAATTTGATTTGCATATTGTTGATAGAAAGGGAGTTGAGAACCCTGTTGCAGACAACTTGTCTAGGTTAGAGAATGTTCTTGATGACCCACTACCTATTAATGATAGCTTTCCTGATGAACAATTAAATGTTAAAAGTACTTCTCGTAGTACTCCATGGTATGCTGATTATGCTAATTATATTGTTGCTAAGTTTATACCACCTAGCTTCACATACTAGCAAAAGAAAAAGTTTTTCTATGACTTCAGACATTACTTTTGGGATGACCCACATCTTTATAAAGAAGGAGTAGATGGTGTTATTAGATGTTGTGTACCTGAGCATGAACAGGAACAGATCCTACGCAAGTGTCATTCCGAGGCTTATGGAGGACACCACGCTAGAGATAGAACTGCACATAAGGTATTGCAATCTGGTTTTTATTGGCATACTCTCTTCAAGGATGCATGTAAGTTTGTCTTGTCTTGTGATGAATGTCAAAGAATTGGTAATATTAGTAGACGTCAAGAAATGCCTATGAATTATTCTCTTGTTATTGAACCGTTTGATGTTTGGGGCTTTGATTATATGGGACCTTTTCCTGCCTCTAATGGATACACACATATTTTAGTTGTTGTTGATTACGTTACTAAGTGGGTAGAAGCTATTCCAACTAGTAGTGCTGATCATAACACTTCTATTAAAATGCTTAAGGAAGTTATTTTTCCGAGGTTTGGAGTCCCTAGATATTTAATGACTGATGGTGGTTCACACTTTATTCATGGTGCTTTCCTTAAAATGCTTGCTAAGTATGATGTTAATCATAGAATTGCATCTCCTTATCACCCACAGTCTAGTGGTCAAGTAGAGTTGAGCAATAGAGAGCTCAAATTAATTTTGCAAAAGACTGTTAATAGGTCTAGAAAGAATTGGTCCAAAAAACTTGATGATGCATTATGGGCTTATAGAACTGCATACAAAAATCCTATGGGTATGTCTCCGTATAAAATGGTTTATGGAAAAGCATGTCACTTACCTCTCGAACTAGAACATAAGGCATATTGGGCTATTAAAGAGCTCAACTATGATTTTAAACTTGACGGTGAGAAGAGGTTATTTGACATTAGCTCACTCGATGAATGGAGAACCCAAGCTTATGAAAATGCCAAGTTGTTTAAAGAAAAAGTTAAAAGATGGCATGACAAAAGGATACAAAAGCATGAGTTTAATGTAGGTGATTATGTATTGCTATACAACTCTCGTTTAAGATTTTTTGTAGGAAAACTTCTCTCTAAATGGGAAGGCCCCTATGTTAACGAAGAGGTCTATCATTCCGGTGCCATAAAGATCAACAACTTCGAAGGCACAAATCCGAAGGTGGTAAACGGTCAAAGAATCAAACATTATATCTCAGGTAATCCCATAAATGTTGAAACCAATATTATTGAAACCGTAACCCCGGAGGAATACATAAGGGACACTTTCCGGAACGTTTCAGACTCCGAAAAGGAATAGGTATGTGGTACGGTAAGTAAACTGACTCCAAAACAATTTTTAAGGCAATATTTCTCCGTCTTGGAATATTTAGAAAAATAGAAAAATAAGTAGCAGTCTGGGAAGGACACGAGGGCCCCACGAGGGTGGTGGGCGCGCCCTACCCCTCTGGGCGCGCCCCTACCTCATGATCACCTCGTGTGCCTTCCGGACTCCGTTTTCTTGCATGATACGTATTTTGGTCGGTAAAAATTCATTATATAACCTCCTGAAGGTTTTGACTCCCGTATCACGCAAATCTCCTCTGTTCTTGTTTTGAGCTGTTTTCTATCAGGGTTTTCCAGGCTAGGCATCATGTCGTCTCCCTCCTCCAACAATGGTGACAACAATGCTTGGCTAATGAAGATAGATCGGAAGAGGGAAGAACCCACGAGGGTCAACAAGGATGAAAGGATCAAGAAGACCACGGAGGATCAAGCTCCGGCAGCAAAAGACATCCTTCAACATGATCATAACCTTCTTACCCAAACTGAGATTGAAGCTTTCAAGATGATTGAGTTAGCTCGTATACAAAACAAGTATCTCACACAAGAAAATATTTTTTTGAAGGAGCATATTGTCGCACTCAAGGGCATTATTCGCAAGCTGGAGGACCTCTTACGCTCGATGTGCGATTATCCATCACCTCCACCTTCTTCACCGACAAAGGAGATATAATCACATGGGTATGGGCACTCCCCTTGGCAACTGCCAAGCTTGGGGGAGGTGCCCCGGTATCGTATCACCATCACAACTCCTATCTTTATCGTTTTTTCTTAGTTTGATCCTATTAGAAGTATCTTGATCTAGTAGAATAAAGTTTATGGCATGATCTAGTTTTGAGTTTTGCTTTATAATCTCTCTTTGTAATCGAGTCAGTGAGCTATATATAATAAAGATTAGTGTTGAGTCAAGGGCTTGATTATTTTGCCATGATCTTGGGTGAATAAAAGAAAGAAGAAAAGAATAAAAAGAAACAAAAATTTCATATTGATCTTATTGAGAGTAATGACTTCACATAGAAAGAGTATGATGATTAAAAGTTATTGGGAGTTGGCAGACATAGCTTTGGTCATTGTTGCAATTAATAGGAAGTAATAAGGAAAGAGGGGTTTTCACATATAGATATATTATCATTGACATCTTTTATGATTGGGAGCACTCATTAAAATATGACATGCTAAAGGGTTGATGTTGGACAAGGAAGACAACATAATGAGTTATGTCTTTCTTATATCTGAGATAAAGGATGTTGTCATGGATCCTCTAACTTGTTGAGCTTGCCTTTCCCCCTCATGCTAGCCAAATTCTCAGCACCAAGTAGAAATACTACTTGTGCTTCCAAATAACCTTAAACTAGTTTTGCCATGAGAGTCCACCATATCTACCTATGGATTGAGTAAGATCCTTCAAGTAAGTTGTCATCGGTGCAAAGCAATAAAAATTGCTCTAAAATATGTATGATTGATTGGTGTGGGAGAAATAAGCTTTATACGATCTTGTGATGTGGAAGTAATAAAAGCGACGGACTGCATAATAAAGGTTCATATCACAAGGGGCAATATAAAGTGACGTTCTTTCGCATTGAGATTTTGTGCATCCAACCATAAAAGCGCATGGCAACCTCTGCATCCCTCTGCGAAGGGCCTATCTTTTATTATTATCTTCTACCTTATGCAAGAGTCACGGTGATCTTCACCTTTCCTTTTTCATTTTATCCTTTGGAAGCTCAGCATGTTGGAAAGAACCTGATATATATATCTAATTGGATATAGGGGAGCATGAATTATTATTGTTGACATTACCCTTGAGGTAAAAGGTTGTGGGGCAAAACTATAAGCCCCTATCTTTCTCTGTGTCCAATTAAAACTTCATAACCATAAGTATTGCGTGAGTGTTAGCAATTATGAAGGACTAAATGATAGTTGAGTATGTGGACTTGCTTTTTAGCTCTGACCTAGACTCTTTCCGATGTTATGATAAATTGCAATTGCTTCAATGACTGAGATTATAGTTTGTCGGAGCCCAATAAGGTTTATGATTTATACTTTTGCATTGTGAATAGATCATCACTTGAACATAAGTAATCATATGATGAAATCTATATATGTTGCTGTTATGAGAATAATCATGATGCCTTCATGTCCGTATTTTATTTTTATCGACGCCTCTACCTCTAAACATGAGGACATATTTATTGTTATCGGCTTTTCGCTTGAGGACAAGCGAGGTCTAAGCTTGGGGGAGTTGATACGTCCATTTTGCATCATGCTTTTATATCGATATTTATTGCATTATGGACTGTTATTTCACTTTATGTCACAATACTTATGGCTATTCTCTCTTATTTTACAAGGTTTACATAAGGAGGGAGAATGCCGGCAGCTGGAATTCTAGGCTGGAAAAGGAGCAAATATTAAAGACCTATTCTGCGCAACTCCAAAAGTCCTCAAACTCCACGGAACATCTTAAAATAAATAAAGAAAAATCCTCGCCAAAGATGAAGGCCAGGGGTCCCACACCCTGCTCACGAGGGTGGGGGGCGCCCCCCCCCCTCCTCCTAGGGCGCGCCCCCTACCTCGTGGGCCCCCCTGGTGGGTCTCCGACGTCCATCTTCTGCTATATGAAGTCTTTCGATGAGAAAAAAATCAGAAGGAACTTTTTGGGACGAGACTCCGCCACCATGAGGCGGAACCTTGGCGGAACCAATCTAGAGCTCCAGCAGAGCTATTCTGCCGGGGATACTTCCCTCCGGGAGGGGGAAATCATCACCATCGTCATCACCAACGCTCCTCTCATCGGGAGAGGGCAATCTCCATCAACATCTTCACCAACACCATCTCATCTCCAAACCCTAGTTCATCTCTTGTATCCAATTCTTGTCTCAAAGTCCGGGATTGGTGCTAGTAGGTTGCTGGTAGTGTTGATTACTCCTTGTAGTTGATGCTAGTTGGTTTATTTGGTGGAAGATCATATGTTCAGATCCTATATGCATATTATTACCCCTCTGATCATGAACATGAATATTCTTTGTGAGTAATTACATTTGTTCCTGAGGACAAGGGAGAAGTCTTGCTATTAGTAGTCATGTGAATTTGGTATTCGTTTGATATTTTGATAAGATGTATGTTGTCTAGCCTCTAGTGGTGTTATGTGAACGTCGACTACATAACACTTCACCATTATTTGGGCCTAGAGGAAGGCATTGGGAAGTAATAAGTAGATGATGGGTTGCTAGAGTGACAGAAGCTTAAACCCTAGTTTATGCGTTGCTTCGTAAGGGGCTGATTTGGATCCATATGTTTCATGTTATGGTTAGGTTTACCTTAATACTTTTGTTGTAGTTGCGGATGTTTGCAATAAAGGTTAATCATAAGTGGGACTCTTGTTCAAGTAAGAACAGAACCCAAGCACCGGTCCACCCACATATCAAATTATCAAAGTATCGAACGCGAGTCATATGAACGTGATGAAAACTAGCTTGACGATATTCCCATGTGTCCTCGGGAGTGCTTTTCCTATTATAAGAGTTTGTTCTGGCTTGTCCTTTGCTACAAAAAGGATTGGGCCACCTTGCTGCACTTTATTTACTTTTGTTACTTGTTCCTCGTTAAAATTTATCTTATCACAAAACTATCTGTTACCACTTATTTCAGTACTTGCAGAGAATACCTTGCTGAAAACCGCTTATCATTTCCTTCTGCTCCTCGTTGGGTTCGACACTCTTACTTATCGAAAGGACTACGATAGATCCCCTATACTTGTGGGTCATCAGTATTATGCTTGTTAAACTTGTGCCAAAACTCCACTTCAACTTAAAGAAGTTAAAAAGTTCAACTTTTTGTACTTAGTTTCTAATCACCCCCCTCTAGACACCTCTTCTCGATCCTTTCACGGTGTCATTATTTTCTGACCTTCACAGATGATTTGAGTAGGTATGGGTATATCTAGTTGATAAAACACAAGTCTGCAACATTTGAAAAGTTTAGAGAATTTCAAAGTGAAGTGGAGAATCATAGCAACAAGAAAATAAAGTTTCTATGATCTGATCGCGGAGGCGAATATTTGAGTTACGAGTTTGGCCTTAATTTAAGACAATGTGGAATTGTTTCACAACTCACGCCACCCGGAACACCACATCGTAATGGTGTGTCCGAACGTCATAACCATACTTTATTAGATATGGTGCGTTCTATGATGTCTCTTACCAATTTTGCCTTTATCATTTTGGGTTATGCATTAGAGATAGACACATTCACGCTAGATAGGGACTGTGTAAATCTGTTGAGACGACACCGTATGAACTATGGTTTGGCAAGAAACATAAGCCATCATTTCTTAAAGTTTGGGGATGCGACGCTTATGTCAAAAGGTTTCATCCTGATAAGCTCGAACCCAAATCGGAGAAGTGTGTCTTCATAGGATACCCTAAAGAAACTATTGGGTACACCTTCTACCACAGATCTGAAGGCAAGATCTTTGTTGCTAAGAATGGGTCCTTTCTAGAGAAGGAGTTTCTCTTGAAAGAAGTGAGTGGGAGGAAAGTAGAACTTGATGAGGTAATTGCACCTTCTCTCGAATTGGAAAGTAGCACATCAGAGAAAATCATTCCCGTGATGCCTACACTAACTAGAGAGGAAGCTAATGATGATAATCATGAAACTTCAGATCAAGTTACTACTGAACCTCGTAGGTCAACCAGGACATGTTCCGCGCCAGAGTGGTACGGTAATCCTGTCCTAGAAGTCGTTATTAGACCACGGCAAACCTACGAACAACGAAGAAGCTATGATGAGTCCAGATTCCGACAAATGGCTTGAGGCCATGAAATCTGAGATAGGATCCATGTATGAGAACAAAGTGTGGACTTTGGTGGACTTGCCCGATGATCGGCAGACCACTAAAAATAAATGAATTTTCAAGAGGAAGACGGACACTGATGGTAATATCACTGTCAAGAAAGCTCGACTTGTCGCGAAAGGTTTTTGACAAGTTCAAGGAGTTGACTATGATGAGACCTTCTCACACGTAGCGATGCTTAAGTCTGTCCGAATCATGTTAGCAATTGCCGCATTTTATCTGGCAAATGGATGTCAAAACTGCATTCTTTAACGGGTTTCTTAAAGAAGAGTTGTATATGATGCAACCAGAAGGTTTTGTCGATCCTAAAGGTGCTGACAAAGTGTGCAAGCTCCAGCGATCCATCTATGGACTGGTGCAAGGATCTCGGAGTTGGAATATACGTTTTGATGAGGTGATCAAAGCATATGGTTTTATACAGACTTATGGTGAAGCCTGTATTTACAAGAAAGTGAGTGGGAGCTCCGTAGCATTTCTGATATTATGTGTGGATGACATATTGTTGATTGGAAATGATATAGAATTTCTGAATAGCATAAAAGGATACTTGAATAATAATTTTTCAATGAAAAACCTCGGTGAAGCTATTTACATACTGGGCATCAAGATCTATAGGGATAGATCGAGACGCTTAATAAGACTTTCATAAAGCACATACCTTCACAAAGTTCTGAAGAAATTCAAAATGGACCAGTCAAAGAAAGGGTTCTTGCCTGTGTTGCAAGGTGTGAAGTTGAGTAAGACTCAAAGCCCGACCACGATAGAAGATAGAGAGAGAATGGAAGTCATTCCCTATGCCTTAGCCATATGTTCTATTATGTATACCATGCTATGTACCAGATCTGATGTGTGCCTTTCCATGAGTTTGGCAAGGGGGTACAATAGTAATCCAGGAGTGGATCATTGGACATCGGTCAAAATTATCCTTAGAGGATTAAAGAAATGTTTCTCGGTTATGGAGGTGATAAAGATTTCATCATAAAAGGTTACGTCAATGAAAGCTTTGACACCGATCCGGATGACTCTGAGTCTCAATCTGGATACATATTGAACATGGGAGCAATTAGCAAGAATAGCTCCATGCAGAGCAATGTAGACATAAAAATTTGCAAAATACACACGGATCTGAATATGACAGACCCATTGACTAAACCTCTCTCACAAGCAAAACATGATAACAGCTTAGTACTCTTTGTATGTTAATCACATGGTGATGTGAACTAGATTATTGACTCTAGTAAACTATTTGGATGTTAGTTACATGGCAATGTGAACTATGGATGTCAATCACATGGCGATGTGAACTAGATTATTGACTCTAGTGCAAGTGGGAGACTGATGGAAATATGCCCTAGAGGCAATAATAAAATGGTTATTATTATATTTCCTAAATCATGATAAAGGTTTATTATTCATGCTAGAATTGTATTGACTCGAAACTTAAATACATGTGTGGATACATAAACAAATATCATATCCCTAGTGATCCTCTACTAGACTAGCTCGTTGATCATGGTTAGGGTTTCCTAACCATAGACATGAGTTGTCATTTGATAACGGAATCACATCATTAGGAGAATGATATGATGGACAAGACCCAACCGGTTAGCGTAGCATATGATCGTTCAGTTTATTGCCACTGCTTTCTTAATGTCAAATACATGATTCTTCGACCATGAGATCATGCAACTCCCGGATACCGGAGGAATACCTTGTGTGCTATCAAACGTCACAACGTAACTGGGTGATCATAAAGATGCTCTATAGGTATCTCCGAAGGTGTTTGTTGAGTTGGCGTGAATTGAGATTGGGATTTGTCACTCTGTGTAACGGAGAGGTATCTCTTGGCCCTCTCGGTAATAGAGCATCACAAGAAGCTTGCAAGAAAAGTGACTAAGGAATTAGTTGCAAGAAGATGTATTATAGAACGAGTAAAGAGACTTGCCGGTACGAGATTGAACAAGGTATAGAGATACCGATGATCGAATCTCGGGCAGGTAACATACCGACAGACAAAGGGAATTACGTGTGTTGTCATAAAGGTTCAACCGATAAAAGATCTTTGTGGAGTATGTAGGAATCAATATGGGCACCCAGGTCCCGCTATTGGTTATTGACCGGAGAGGTGTTTCGGTCATGACTACATAATTTCTGAACCCGCGGGGTCGCGCGCTTAACATTCGTTGACGCTAGAGTAATATTGGGATATTTGATGAGTGATAACCAAATGTTGTTCAGAGTCCCGAATGAGATCCCGGACGTCACGAGGAGTCTTGGAATGGCCGAGAGGTAAAGATTTATATATGGTAAGTCATATTTTGGGTTCCGGAAAAAGGTGCAATTTTTTCGGTATTGTACTGGGAAGCTTCTAGAAGGTTCTGGAGGATTCGAGAGGGGTCCCGGAGTCCACAAGTGGGTTCACCATGATCCAAGGGCTAGCATGGGCTGCGGGGAGGTGCCCTGGCCTTATTGTACCAGGCGCACAAAGTCCTCAAAAGCCCATGTGGCTAGGGAGGCAAAAAGGAAGAAGTCCAAGTAGGAATAGGATTGGACTTGGAGTCCAAGTCCTCTCCCCTTTAGCTGCGCCCTAGGGCTTGGAGGGGTTGATTCCCACGCCCTCCACCTATATATAGAGGGGAGGGGGATGTAACGCCCTCGATGCGGCTATATCTCCCACGTGTCGAAGCACGACTTAGAGGCATAACCGCATTGAAAGCAATGTCGCAAGTGAGGTAATCTTCACACAACCCATGTAATACATAAGGGAAAGAGGTACATAGTTGGCTTACAATTGCCACTTCACACAATTACAAGAAATAAAGCATTACATCATACAGATACAATCAAGGTCCAACTACGGAACCAAAATAAAAAGAAGACTACCCCAAATGCTACACAGATCCTCGATCGTCCCAACTGGGCTCCACTACTGATCAACTGGAACGGAACAACATAGCAAACACAATCTTCATCGAGCTCCTCCTTGAGCTTGGTTGCGTCACCTGCATGGTTCAACGGCACCTGCAAGCTGGTTTTGGAAGTATCTGTGAGTCACGGGGACTCAGCAACCTCGCACCCTCGCGATCAAGAGTATTTAAGCTTATAGGTAGGGTAAAAGGTATGAGGTGGAGCTGCAGCAAGCGACTAGCATATTTGGTGGCTAACATATATGCAAATGAGAGCAAGAAGAGAAGGCAAAAGCACGGTCGAGAAACTATGATCAAGAAGTGATCCTAGAACAACCTACATCAAACATAACTCCAACACCGTGTTCACTTCCCGGACCCCGCCGGAAAGAGACCATCACGGTTACACATGCGGTTGATGCATTTTAATTAAGATCAACTTCATGTTTTCTACAGCCGGACATTAACAAATTCCCATCTGCCCATAACCGCGGGCGCGGCTTTCGAAAGTTCAAATCCCTGCAGGGGTGTCCCAACTTAGCCCATCACAAGCTCTCACGGTCGACGAAGGATATTCCTTCTCCCAAGACAATCCGATCAGGCTCGGCATCCCGGTTACAAGACATCCTCGACAATGGTAAAACAAGTCCAGCAACACCGCCGAATGTGCCGACAAATCCTGATAGGAGCTGCACATATCTCGTTCTCAGGGCACACTCAGATGAGCGCTCCATACAACTAAAACCAAACCTCGAGTTTCCCCGAGGGGGCACTGCACATGGCTCTAGTTTGGACCAACACTCAGAGGAGCACTGGCCCGGGAGGGTTAAAATAATGATGACCCTCGGGAGCGCGACTCCCAAGGGAAAAAGAGGCTAGGTGGCGAATGGTAAAACCAATGTTGGGCATTGCTGGAGGAGTTTTATTCAAGGCGAACTGTCAAGGGGTTCCCATTATAACCCAACCGTGTAAGGAACGCAAAATCCGGGAACATAACACCGATATGACGGAAACTAGGGCGGCAAGAGTGGAACAAAACACCAGGCATAAGGCCGAGCCTTCCACCCTTTACCAAGTATATAGATGCATTAATTAAATAAAATATATTGTGATATCCCAACAAAATATCCATGTTCCAACAAGGAACAAGCTCCAATCTTCACCTGCAACTAACAATGCTATAAGAGGGGCTGAGCAAAGTGGTAACATAGCCAAACAACGGTTTGCTAGGACAAGGTGGGTTAGAGGCTTGGCTTAACAATATGGGAGGCATGATAAGCAAGTGGTAGGTATCGCAGCATAGGCATAGCAAAAGAGCGAGCAACTAGCAAGCAAAGATAGAAGTGATTTCGAGGGTATGATCATCTTGCCTGAAATCCTGCAAGGAAGAAGAACGAGTCCAAGAAGAAGACAAATGGACGTTGTCGAACAGATCCTCACAAACGTGACATTATCGGAACTAACCCGAAGAAGCAACACCGGAAATAAGCAAACAACATAGTAAACAACCAACACACGAACATGGTATGATATGCGGGATGCGGTATGTGATGCATATGCATGATATTGAAAGGAGTGATTGAACCTGGCCTCAACTTAGAAATCCAAGAGTGGCACTGGAAAGGTGAGTTAATTTCGGTCGAAGTCGATATAAAGATCACTGGAATCGGATGCACGGTTTGGAAATGGCAAGAAAATCAAATATGGCACCGGTCTGCGATAATCAGCAAGTAGCCTTCTAAATGCATCAATAACAACATGCTACAGCACTCAAACATGACAAGAAAATACATGGCAGTGATCCACTCATAATGCTTGACAAAAGATGAACACTCAGCTATGGCTAATTCATCCATTAACAGGTTCAAACAAGCATGGCAAAAGTGCAATTGATAACAGGTTTCAGACTTAGTGATATTAACACAAGTCAGGAATTTATCATCAGGAAGCAATCTTTAGAGCATGAAAACGACATGCTATAGGAACATATCATGGCAAAGCAAGGCATGGCATGAAGCTACTCTAAGCATATAACAAAAGTCCCTTAGTGACCTTGAGCCAAAATGGATCAGAAAATACAATTGCAAGCATGTGAACATAGCAAAACATAAACAGATTCAGACTTAGTGAAAAACTGTAGCATGCAAAACAGATTAACAAGTAGGCATGTTTACGAGCTCGATACACTCACTACGAGGCATTGCATGATAAACTAAGCATACCCCAGCAAATAGACATGTCATAGAAGCTAGACATTGCAAGAACAACAACATAGCATGCATGGATCAACAGCCACAAGCTCGGCAAAATTGCTAAACATGTTAACAATCTGCCAGGAACATTTTATAGCAAAAGTAGAGCTCGATTAACTCAAGCTAGGGTGCTCCATAATTGCAAACAAAGACATGGATGGATAGAGCACAACAATATTAACAAAACATCCTTACTGATCATCCTCAAAAGAGGCACGGATCACTAGGAAACAACATGAACATATGGCATAAAAACAATAACAGGGCAAAGACTTAATGAAATTCTAAGTCCCTGAAATCAGCATCAATGAGTAGGCTACTTTGCATGCTTGTGCTAATCACCACAAAGATCATAAAAATACATGGCATACACCCTTGTAAAGATGGCATGGCATCTAACAAAACACATGTAGAGCTCAGGGTCATAGCATGCACATATTAATCATGGCAAAAATGACAAAAGGCCATTTGTTGAAACAGATCTGACATATTCATCACATAGCCCTCTTCCAACAGCATTTTGGGCATCAAGATGAGCTCAAATGAAAATTATGCAATGAGATGAAATGATGTACTCGTCGAGATGAACATTTTGATATGCTACACGCACAAATCGGAGCAATGGGTGCAAAGTTATGATGCGTTGAAAAACGCAAAATATTACTGGGACTTGGAAGAAAATAGACCTCTCCGACAAAGTCAACGGGACGGGCAGATCCGGGACAGAGCGGTGCAGATCTGAGACGGGGCGCGCATTTGGTTCAGGACCGGGTGGATCTCATCCCACCCGGCCGGATCTGGGACGGGGCGGTGGCCGGATCTGACGAGGTCGTCGGAGGACTCCGGCAAGGGCGAAGGAGGCCATGGCAGGGCGGCGCCGGCGGGATCCAGGCGGCGGGGACGCGGCTGGAGGCGCGGGCGCTCCGGCGCCCGTCGAACGGCGGCGGGGCAGGCGAGCTTCAGCGCCGGGGTGCAGAGGGAGGACGGCGGCGAGGTGGCCGCGGGCGGCGCCGGCGAGCCCGCTGCGGCGGAGCTTGGTGATGGCGGCAAATGCACGGTGCGGGAGGCGCGAGGAGGCGGCGTACGGGCAGGCGGCGGCGCGAGATCTGGCCCGGTTCGGCCCCGCGTGGGCCGGATCTGGGCCGGCGGGCTTCGGCGGCGGGGAGGAGAGAGGAGGTCCGGCGGAATGACGTGTTGCACCCAGATTGGTCTGGCGCGGTGGCGCGGACATGTCCGACGCGGGGATGTTTTGTCCGGTGGCGCGAGGTAGAGGAAGGCTAGGGTTAGACCGTGAATTTCGGAGGGGGTCACATATATATAGGTAGAGGGAGCTAGGAGAGTCCAAATGAGGTGCGGTTTGCGGCCACACGATCGTGATCGAATGATCTAGATGATGGAGGGGGTTTAAGTGGGTTTTTGGGCCACTTAGGAGGGGTGTTGGGCTGCAACACACATGAGGCCTTATCGGTCCCTCGGTTAACCGTTGGAGTATCAAACGAAGTCCAAATGGCACGAAACTTGACAGGTGGTCTACCGGTAGTAAACCAGGGCCACATGACAAGTCTCGGTCCAATCCGAGAACGTTTAACACCCGCACATGAAAAGAGGTAGAAAGGACCACCGGAGGACATAGGAGCGCCGGATTGCAAAACGGACAACGGGGAAAATGCTCGGATGCCTGAGATGAACATGTATGCAAATGAAATGCACATGATGACATGATATGACATGCATGACATGCAAGCAAAGATAAGGAAACAACAGCGAATAACTGGAAGACACCTGGCACATCGGTCTTGGGGCGCTACAGGGGCGCCCCAAGAGGAGACACCAAGCCCTTGGCACCCCTCTCTCTCTCGTTACCCCGTAGTTCCACCGCCTCGTCCCGGTGACGCTTACCGAAGCGTTGTCGGTGCTCCACCACCACCATCACCACCACGTCATCGTGTTGGTTGTGATCCCATCTACTTCTCCTCTCCCGCTTGCCGTATCAAGAAGGAGGAGACATCATCGAGCCTCACGTCTGGTAAACTCGGAGGTGCCGTCCGTTCAGCACTAGATCAGTTGGATCGTGATCGGATCGCGAAGAGTACAACTACAACAACCGTGTGATAAACGCTTCCGCTTAGCGATCTACAATGGTGTGTAGATGCTCTCCCCCTCTCGTAGCTACGCATCTCAATGGATATATATTGCGTCTGTGTAGATTTTTTTTGTTTTCCATGCAATGTTCCCCAACAGAGGAAGAATAGGCGGAGGCGGAGGCAGAGCCGGCACCAAAAGGGAGAAAGAAGAAGCGGGCGGCCAACGCCAGGCCGGGCGAGCCTCGTGTCAAGTGGACGTCCAAGGAAGACGAGTGCCTCGCTGAAGCATGGAGGACCATCAGCATCGACCCGATCATCGGCTCGAATTAGAATGCCGACACGTACTGGAGAAGGATCAAGACGGTGTTCGATGAACACAAGTTGGTCAACCCCGACTTCGCCAACATCCACATGGATCGCGACAAGAAGGCCATGGCGAACCATTAGGTGACCATCCAGGCGTCCTGTAACAAGTGGCATGGGATCCTAGAGGAGGTCGCGACTCGCCCGGAAAGCGGCGCCAACGTCGAGGGTCAGGTATGGCCAGTCGCCAGCTCAGTTCTTTCGCTGTGTACTTCGCCAACACTTGTTCTTCGGTTGTGCAGATTGTTCGGATGTTCAACATATTTCGCCGGGACAACAACGACTGTCGATGTCAAAACCGGCAGATCTCGGGTAGGGGGTCCCGAACTGTGCGTATAAGGCGGATGGTAATAGGAGGCGGGGGACACGATGTTTACCCAGGTTCAGGCCCTCTCGATGTAGGTAATACCCTACGTCCTGCTTGATTGATCTTGATGATATGAGTATTACAAGAGTTGATCTAGCATGAGATCGTAGAGGCTAAACCCTAGAAGCAAGCCTGTGGTATGATTGTATGTTGTCCTACGGACTAACCCTCCGGTTTATATAGACACCGGAGGGGGCTAGGGTTACACAGAGTCGGTTACAAGGGAGGAGATCTACATATCCGTATTGCCAATCTTGCCTTCCACGCCAAGGAGAGTCCCATCCGGGCACGGGACGAATTCTTCAATCTTGCATCTTCATAGTCCAACAGTCCGGCCAAAGGATATAGTCCGGCTGTCCGGAGACCCCCTAATCCAGGACTCCCTCAGTAGCCCCTGAACCAGGCTTCAATGACGATGAGTCCGGCGCGCAAATTTGTCTTCGGCATTGCAAGGCGGGTTCTTCCTCCGAATACTCCATAGAAGATTTTGAACACAAGGATAATGTCCGGCTCTGCAAAACAAGTTCCACATACCACCGTAGAGAGAATAATATTTCCACAAATCTAATCTGCCGACACGTTTAGCAACATGACATCATGCCATGCCCCGGTCATTATTCGAACCGTTTTTCTCAACCAGCACTGCACATATCGCGAGGCGGTTTTCTTGACACGTCTTGTCGAAGCAAAGATCGTGTCCCCCTTATTACGGGATCCTCATCAATACGGACGTGGGTAACCCAATCGTGCCCATTGGTATGACTCCTCGATTTTAGGCAAGTCCCAAACGGCCACGAGGAGGACGCTTGATATTCACCCTCTTTACAAAGAGGCCAAGTCCTGTCCTTTTTTCCCTCTCGTGCTCAATCGAATCCTTCCCCCACCTCGAGTTCCAACACCCAAGGCTCATGTCAGGCGCTTCGGACCTTCAACCATGCCCCGATCCAACCTTCAAGGTCGGTGGATGCCTTCGTCTGTCACAGAGGAAGACATCAAGAAGCTAAGAGAGGCCAGGTATTTGACCGGCGAAATCTGGCACAGGCTGCCTGCTCGAGGGCAGGTCATTCCCACTCCCGAACCCGGTGAGAGCGTTGTATTCATCTCTCACTTCCTCCAAGGGCTAGGCCTCACTCTAGATCTCTTTGTTAGGGGGCTCATGTTCTATTATGGGCTGGATTTCCCTGACCTGCCCCCGGATTCCCTCCTTCACATCTCGTCGTTCATCGTCGTGTGTGAGGCCTTCCTCCGCATTACCCCACACTTCGGCATGTGGCTCAAGACCTTCAATGTGAAGCCAAAGATGATCGAGGGGTGGCACACAGAGTGCGGAGGTGTCGTAATAAGCAAAAGCACTGATGTTCCATGTCCAGAGGGTTCCTTCCCAGAGGTGTCCAGTTTGTGGCAGCGGGAGTGGTTTTATATCACAGCTCCCCGGAGTACCAAGTGGGTAGCCGCCCCTGCCTTTCGCTCGGGCCCCCCACCACAACTGACGTCATGGGTCAACAAGGGGCTGGACTGGGGGCCAATAAATGATGTGCCGATATTGCATAGTCACATCCGAGATCTCCTCGAGAGAGATGTCAGCCTGGTCACGTTAATGCAAGTCATGCTAGTTCGTCGAGTCCCGCCTTGCAAACGTCGACCCCTCTGTATGTGGGAATTCAACCCGGAAGGACCGTGAACTATTCAGCACTTCCTCGGCATGACGCTCGAAGAGATGTACAAATTGTTCTTCGGACCACAAATAAGGTGTCCGGACACCATCGAGGATGCGGGTCTGAGCTGCAATCGCCCAGATACCCAAGTAAGTAATTCCGTGGCCGAACACGTTGTCTTTTTTTTTATCATAACATCATTATGAAAAGTTGTTCTTTGACCAGGACTGGGTAACAAAGGAGAAGATGATCAGGTGTTCGGCCCCCTTCCCGAAGGCTCAGCAAACCCAGTACTGGCCAGAATGCTCGAGCCGGCGCCTTATCAGGTGCCCTCAGGGGAGAGATAAAGGGGGGAATAAAGAGGCTAAAAGCAGGCCTCACTCATTATTCATCCAAACTGGGGGAATTAGCGCCTCCGCGAAGGAGGATAACCAGGGAGAAGAATCTGAAATTCCCTCTCCCCAAGGAAGGAAGAGGACCACCTCTGAAGACCCGGAAACAAAGGTTTCCAAACGGGGGAAGAAATCTTCGCTAGGGGTCCTGCCTCGGAGGGTACTCTTGCCGCATAGTGCCCGCAAGGGGATCAGCACTCTACCGAGCTGTAAGTAAACAAAAAATACTTAATAGTAAAAAATATCCTACATTACTTCTGAAGACAATAACCGAAGCATATATCCTGTAGTTCGGATCATAGCCCTTCTCGACAGAGTTCGTCTTCGGGGGATCTTATTCCGGAGATGATGGAGAGCAAAACACCTCCCCCTGCCACCCCGCCTCATGAGGCAGGCGACCTCGAAGTGTCGTCACGGAGGGTTTCTCCTAATCCGCCAAGGCCAGAGGGTAATCCTTCGGCCACCCGAAGTCCTCAGTATTCGGCTCCTAAAGAGAGCGACAGAAAGAGTCCGGAATCGTCCGGTGTGCGATCGGACATACTGAAGTATCTTCTGGAGCAAGCGGCCATCTCAGAAGCGCATCGTACGCTAATGGGTACGGTGATTGAGAGGATTTCATCCGCCGAAAGCGGGTTGCATGAAGCTTTTATGAGTCTGCTAGAAGGCTTTGAGGTACATGAAATAGTGTATGTTTTGGACGGTACCGCACACGTTAGGTGTGCCCTATGCAGATAGTAGCCCCTGAGACTGTGGTTGCTGTCGAGAGCGGCGGCAAACAGAGGATCATAGTCCCAGGAATAATCAGGCCGCCTTCATATGCAGGTGGCGGAAGGTCCAGTGGCTAGCCGGACTGGTGAGGTTGCCGAGCTGAAGCGGCAACTTGATGCGACAGATGCCGACATCGTGCTTGTCAACAAGCGGCTCGACGAGGCACAGGGTATGTGATTTCTCCGGTGATCAACACATAGTAAGAGGAGCATGATGCTAGTATCTTTAATATGTTGTGACTGCAGATGGAGCTGCCGTCGTGGAGACCCTTCGGGCGGAACTTGCCTGAGCCAAGGAACAAGCCAGGAATAGTGATGCGGCCGCTCTAAAGGCGATCGAAGAGCTGAGAGCCGAACAGGCTGCGCATTGCCAAAGCAAGGAAAAAAATAGCCAAGATGGCCGTTGAGTTGAAAGATGCCGCCGACCGTTACCAGCTTCTTGAAAAATAAAGCCGAGCGAAGGCAACGGACCTGGAGAAGGCCATGGTAGTAGCCAAGGAAGCCCGCTCTAAAATCAGGGCGGCGAAGGAGGAGCTATGTCAAGCTGGAGATATCGCGGCTGGGAAGCCCTTTTTGTTGCAGATGAAGTTTGGAGATCCAAAGTATGCCCCTCTTGATCAACTATGGAGTTCTGCAGATGCGTACATGGATTTGGCAGCAAGTGTTGCTAATGCGGCTGAGTACTTCAAGGATCAAAAAGATCGTGAAGTGGAGAAGTTGTTCTGGTCACAGTTCCATGTTCCAGTGCGTCCGCCGTTACTGAATGAGCGAATGGCCAAATGGGCCGAGCTCCATAGGTTGTCCGGGCTTGCCATGAGGTCCATTGTGGATCATCTGTGGCCGGAAGGGCCAAGGCCGAATAGTTATTTTAGTTTAGTGCAACAGTTCCTTGGTGTTGTGCCGCACATCGACGCTATGAAGAGGTTGCCGTGCATAGAGGGTGCGCGTATGGCACTTGCCCGTGTCAAGACATACTGGGCAGAGATGAAGGTCACCGCTATTGCAACCCAGAGTTCGGCCGTAGGCCGAGTATCTGTCGAGCACTACTTTGAAGAAGTCCTTGAAGGCGCTCCTTCAATAGAGGCTCAGTGCTCGAAGAATATTATGTTCTAGTGACATGTGTTCCCATTGTAAAAACAATGTTTTATTGGATTATGAAGGTTGTGTTTATACTTTTGCCTGAAAGTATTATGATGCCTCATGTGCAGCCGTTTATGTGTATATGTATATAACCTGAAAGTTTGCAGTCATCGGCTTCAGCCCCCACGCATATAATGCGGGGGTGTTCGCAAAAAATGCGTATACACACTTGATCCAATGTCTTGGTCCATTAAGGAGGTGGTAGCGCAGCGAACGAGGCAATTGGACTATATTGCTTTAACACTTTCACTTAGCCATAGGAGTTTAACGGCGGGACTACTATATAGCCCCTGGTACCTCCGCGCTCATCTGAATACAGTGCGCGTACGCACATGACCGGGAAACGGCCCTTCGTTAATGCGGAGGAATCCCGAAGATTCCGCTAAGTCATGGTTGACCAGTCTCGCGCTTTATCATGACAGTCAGTTTTCGGCTTTCTCTACTAAGGTGCTCATCCGGATGAACCAGGGCACAATCGCAGTAGTTCTCCCGGTGCCGCCTTAGCCGATAGAGCAGAACATAAGGTAGCAAAACACGGGAGCCGGGCAAACCCAACATTTGACCAAAGACATGACTCGAAGTTGATGCATATAAGTCCAAACTCGCGACGCCGAACACTCCCTAAGGTATTCGGTCTTTATAACATATGCCGGGTTGAACAATGCCCTTAATAATAAACCTCGAGTGTCCAGGTACGTGCAATATTCTGACATGGCGAAATGCCAATAACGTCAGCATCCTTCTCGATTGTAGTGAGTATCCGGAGGATGTGAACAACAAGAGACAGTAAAAAAGGTTTACGCAGGGTCTTAATCTGAAAAGAAACCTTTGAGCGGGTCCCTGCTGCACGTCTGCGCCTGTGTCTCCGTTGTGTCGTGTCTTGGACGGGTGTAGCACGATTGTTATCTGTAAAAGAGAAGAACTTAGGTGAAAGTTGTCGTGCCAAAAAAATTGGTTATTCTCGATAAACCATTAAAATTCAAGACAAGTCAAGTCGAGCCGAACTAGCCCTGATTACACGCGGGAAGCCCCTGGTACCGTCTATGAGAGTTTAACCATCAAACCAATCTCAGGTGTATCTAGTGATGCGTCGGACTCGTCTAACCGTGTCCGTGGTCTTGACGACCTGTCATTTGTTCTGGTTGGTGAGGTCGTCTAGTGCTCGGCTGTTAAAGCCGCCGCACGTTCTTCCGCGCGTAGAGAACACTCAATATTTCCACTAACTATGTTGGTGCCACGTGGACCAGGCATCTTAAGCTTAAGAGAAGCATAATGTGGTACCGCATTAAAACGAGCGAAAGTTGTTCTTCCGAGTAGTGCTTGATAGCCGCTTCAGAATGGAGCAATGTCGAAGTCTAACTTTTCACTTCGGTAGTGGTCGGATGAACCGAATACAACCTCTAGTATTAGAGAGCCCATGGAGCGGGCCTCTGGGCCTGGTGTTACTCCCTTGAAGGTAGTATTATTGTGGCTGATTTTTGTCGGGTCTATCCCCATTTTGTGGACTGTGTCCTGATATATCAGATTTAGACCACTGCCGCCGTCCATAAGGACTCGTGTGAGATGGTATCCGTTTATTATTGGGTCTAACACCAAGGCAGCCAATCCTTCATGCCGGATGCTTGTCGGGTGATCCCTGCGATCAAAAGTGATCGGGCAGGCCCACCAGGGGTTAAACTCAGGGGTGACGGGCTCTACGGCGCGTATATCTCGGAGTGCATGTTTGCTTCTCCTCTTCGTCACGTGGATCATGTTTACTGTCTTAACCTCTGGTGGGAATTTTTTCTGTCCTCTAGTGCTTTGCTGGCGAGGTTCGTCCTCGTCTTCGCTTGGTTTCTCCTTCCCCTTGTGTTCGGCGTTTAGCTTACCGGCCTACTTGAAGACCCAGCATTCTCTGTGGGTGTGATTTGCAGGTTTATCGAGGGTGCCATGAATCTCACATAGTTTGTCTAGAATCTTGTTTAGGCCGGACGGTCCATCTCTGCTGCCTTTGAAAGGCTCTTTCCGCTGACCTGGTCGAGAGCCCCTGAATCCGGCATTTACCGCCGTATTATCTGGGCTATCTTCTTTATTTCGACGCTTGTTTTTACTGCGTCGTGGTTTTCCATTGCCATCCCTGACTTCGGATGTGCTTTGGTCGTTGGTGCTACTGCGGGCTAACCAGCTATCTTCGGCCGCGCAAAAGCGGGCCATGAGGCTTGTCAGGGTTGCCATTGTTCTCGGTTTTTCTTGGCCGAGGTGTCTGGCGAGCCATTCGTCTTGGACGCTGTGCTTGAAAGCTGCTAAGGCTTCGGCGTCCGGGCAGTCGATGATTTGGTTCTTCTTAGTGAGAAACCTATTCCAAAGCTTTCAGGCTGACTCTCCGGGCTGTTGAATTATATGACTTAAATCGTCTGCATCCGGAGGTCGGACATAGGTCCCTTGAAAATTAGCCCGAAAAGCATCCTCGAGCTCCTCCCAACTTCCAATTGAGTTTTCGGGGAGGCTTTTCAGCCAATGCCGAGCTGGTCCTTTGAGCTTGAGGGGCAAGTACTTGATGGCATGGAGATCGTCTCCACAAGCCATATGGATATGGAGGATAAAGTCCTCAATCCAGACCTCGGGGTCTGTGCTCCCGTCGTATGCCTCTATGTTCACTGGTTTGAATCCTTCTGGAAATTCGTGGCCCAGCACCTCATCGGTGAAACATAAGGGGTGTGCGGCACCCCTGTATTTGGATGTATCATGGCGTTTGGATGGTTGTAGTATTCGGTTTTGATTTTGTGCCGGAGCGCGCTTCCTATATCCATAGATGGATCTGGTCATACTATATTTTTGGCGCAAGTCCTCACGTAGATCGTGTTGGGGAACATAGTAAATTCAAAAAAATTCCTACGCACACGCAAGATCATGGTGATGCATAGCAACGAGAGGGGAGAGCGTTGTCCACGTACCCTCGTAGACCGGAAGCGGAAGCGTTAGCACAACGTGGTTGATGTAGTCGTACGTCTTCACGGCCCGACCGATCGAGCACCGAAACTACGGCACCTCCAAGTTCTAGCCACGTTTAGCTCGATGACGATCCCCGGACTCCGATCCAGCAGAATGTCGGGGAAGAGTTCCGTCAGCACGATGGCGTGGTGACGATCTTGATGTTCTACCGTCGCAGGGCTTCGCCTAAGCACCGCTACATTATTATCGAGGATTATGGTGGAGGGGGGCACCGCACACGGCTAAGAGATCAATGATCAATTGTTGTGTCTATGGGGTGCCCCCTGCCCCCGTATATAAAGGAGCAAGGGGGAGGAGGTGCAGCCAGGCAAGGGGTGCACCAGGAGGAGTCCTATTCCCACTGGGAGTAGTACTCCCCCCCTTTTCCATGTTGGACAAGGACTTGGGGGAAGGAGAGAGAGAGGGGAAAGGAAAGGGGGGGCGCCGCCCCCCTCCTTGTCCAATTCGGACTTGGGGGGAGGGGCGCGCGGCTGCCCCTTGGCCTCCTCTCTACTTCCTCCATTAGGCCCATTAAGGCCCATTAGGTTACCGGGGGGGTCCCGTAACCTCCCGGTACTCCGGTAAAATGCCGATTTCACCCGGAACACTTCCGATGTCCAAACATAGGCTTCCGATATATCAATCTTCATGTCTCGACCATTTCGAGACTCCTCGTCATGTCCGTGATCACATCCGGGACTCCGAACAACCTTCGGTACATCAAAACATATAAACTCATAATGAAACTGTCATCGTAACGTTAAGCGTGCGGACCCTACGGGTTCGAGAACAATGTATACATGACCGAGACACGTCTCCGGTCAATAACCAATAGCGGAACCTGGATGCTCATATTGGCTCCTACATATTCTACGAAGATCTTTATCGGTCAGACCGCATAACAACATACGTTGTTCCCATTGTCATCGGTATGTTACTTGCCCGAGATTCGATCGTCGGTATCTTAATACCTAGTTCAATCTCGTTACCGGCAAGTCTCTTTACTCATTCTGTAATACATCATCTTACAACTAACTCATTAGTTGTAATGCTTGCAAGGCTTATGTGATGTGCATTACCGAGAGGGCCCAGAGATACCTCTCCGACAATCGGAGTGACAAATCCTAATCTCGAAATACGCCAACCCAACATGTACCTTTGGAGACAACTGTAGAGCTCCTTTATAATCACCCAGTTACGTTGTGACGTTTGGTAGCACACAAAGTGTTCCTCCGGTAAACGGGAGTTGCATAATCTCATAGTCATAGGAACACGTATAAGTCATGAACAAAGCAACAGCAACATACTAAACGATCGGGTGCTAAGCTAATGGAATGGGTCATGTCAATCACATCATTCTCCTAATGATGTGATCCCATTAATCAAATGACAATATATGTCTATGGTTAGGAAACATAACCATCTTCGATTAACGAGCTAGTCAAGTAGAGGCATACTAGTGACACTCTGTTTGTCTATGTATTCACACATGTATCATGTTTCCGGTTAATACAATTCTAGCATGAATAATAAACATTTATCATGATATAAGGAAATAAATAATAGCTTTATTATTGCCTCTAGGGCATATTTCCTTCAGATCGTGTGTTGACTTATTTGCGGCCTTGTTAGCCGCTCTATCACGGTCACAAGGTGGTTGATCCGGCCGGTTGGCCGTTTTATTTTTCGGTTGTGTGGGCTCTAAGGCCTCATCGTCGAATTCAGGTAATAGCTTGTGCTTTGGATAGCTCTTTGTGTGGTAACTTCCACCATACTTTTCTTCGTTGTCGAGCACTTTGTTCCACCTGCTGTTGAGCGTATTTTGTGCGGCCTTAAGCCTTTGCTTCTGCTTCTTCAGACTCCTCGTTGTGGCAATGAGCCTTCTGCGGAGGTTCTCTTGTTCCAAGTGCGTTTCTGGGATGATGTGTGCATCTTCGTCTGGACTGTTTTCCTCCCCAGAGGGGGGTTGATGAGGTTTATCCTCGGCATCGCCATGTTCGAACATCGGATCCGTACTATGTTCGTCGTTTGCAGTTTCATCGTGCTCTGCCGCTGGGTCAATGTGGTCGTCGTTTCCTCTGGAGTCGACTGGGGTGTTATTTTCTCTCGCACTATTATTGCTGTTTTTGTCGAGGCGGGATTTGGAGCGGCGCCTACGCCGACGCTTTGGTTGCTTCTCAAGGGAGCTATCCTTCGCTGCATCCTCCCGTTCCTCGTCATCGTTTTCTTTGGGTGTATCCACCATGTATATGTCATGTGGTGAAGTGGCTGTCCGGCGCTCTGTGGGCACTGGTTCCTGTTCCTCTCCTGCATCGTCGTCCATGCCGTCGATGTCTTCGGAGTCGAAATTGAGCTTGTCGGTTAAATCGTCGACAGAGGCTACTAAGTGGGTGGTGGGTGGGCAGCAAATTTCTTTGTCGTCCGCATCCCATCCTAGCCGGACATAGTTCGGCCAAGGTTCTCCTGACAAAGAGAGGGACCTTAATGAATTTAGCACATCGCCGAAAGGCGAGTGCTGGAGGATATCCGTGGAGGTAAACTCCATGATCGGTGCCCAATCGGATTCGATGGGCACGGATGCAGGCGGTTCGGAGCCCGTGGCTGGGGACGAATCCAATGGTTCGGCAACACGGCTCTCGTAAGGGGTGAAGTCAGTATCCGGCTCTATCGCCACCGAGAGTGCAGCCTCCATGGCGGGGTCTATCCACCCGTCCTCGGATGGCGCAATTTGCTCCGGATTGAAGGCCGGAGTAGTTGCAGGTGTGACATCCTGAACACTGTCCGGCAGGAGAGCTAAATCATGCTCGTCGTGATCGTGCGGCGCACCTGACATGGGCTCGATGTTGGGGAACATAGTAATTTCAAAAAATTTCCTACGCACACGCAAGATCATGGTGATGCATAGCAACGAGAGGGGGGAGTGTGATCTACATACCCTTGTAGACTGACAGCGGAAGCGTTAGCACAACGCGGTTGATGTAGTCGTACGTCTTCACGGCCCGACCGATCAAGCACCGAAACTACGGCACCTCTGAGTTCTAGCACACATTCAGCTCGATGATGATCCCCGAACTCCGATCCAGAAAAGTGTCGGGGAAGAGTTCCGTCAGCACGACGGCGTGGTGACGATCTTGATGTACTACCGTCGCAGGGCTTCGCCTAAGCACCGCTACAATATTATCGAGGATTATGGTGGAAGGGGACACCGCACACGGCTAAGAATATGATCACGTGGATCAACTTGTGTCTAGGGGTGCCCCCTGCCCCCGTATATAAAGGAGCAGGGGAAGGTGCGGCCGGCCAGGAGGAGGGCGCGCCAGGAGGAGTCCTACTCCCACCAGGAGTAGGATTCCCCCCTTTCCTAGTTGGAATAGGATTCGGGAGGGGGAAAGAGGAGAGAGAGAAGGAAGGGGGGCACCGCCCCCCTCTCCTTGTCCTATTCGGACTAGGGGGAGGGGTGCACAGCCCAGCCCTGGCCACCTCTCCTCTCTTCCACTAAGGCCCATATACCTCCCGGGGGGGTTCGGTAACCTCCCGGTACTCCGGTAAAATCCCGATTTCACCCGGAACACTTCCGATATCCAAATATAGGCTTCCAATATATCAATCTTTATGTCTCGACCATTTCGAGACTCCTCATCATGTCCGTGATCACATCCGGGACTCCGAACAAACTTCGGTACATCAAAATGCATAAACTCATAATATAACTGTCATCAAAACCTTAAGCGTGCGGACCCTACAGGTTCGAGAACAATGTAGACATGACTGAGACACGTCTCCGGTCAATAACCAATAGCGGAACCTGGATGCTCATATTGGCTCCCACATATTCTACGAAGATCTTTATCGGTCAGACCGCATAACGACATACGTTGTTCCCTTTGTCATCGGTATGTTACTTGCCCGAGATTCGATCGTCGGTATCTCAATACCTAGTTCAATCTCGTTACCGGCAAGTCTCTTTACTCGTTTCGTAATACATCATCTTGCAACTAACTCATTAGTTGTAATGCTTGCAAGGCTTATGTGATGTGCATTACCGAGAGGGCCCAGAGATACCTCTCCAACAATCGGAGTGACAAATCCTAATCTCGAAATACGCCAACCCAACATGTACCTTTGGAGACACCTGTAGAGCTCCTTTATAATCACCCAGTTACGTTGTGACGTTTGGTAGCACACAAAGTGTTCCTCCGATAAACGGGAGTTGCATAATCTCATAGTCATAGGAACACGTATAAGTCATGAACAAAGCAATAGCAACATACTAAACGATTGGGTGCTAAGCTAATGGAATGGGTCATGTCAATCACATCATTCTCCTAATGATGTGATCCCATTAATCAAATGACAATATATGTCTATGGTTAGGAAACATAACCATCTTCGGTTAACGAGCTAGTCAAGTAGAGGCATACTAGTGACTCTTTGTTTGTCTATGTATTCACACATGTATTATGTTTCCGGTTAATACAATTCTAGCATGAATAATAAACATTTATCATGATATAAGGAAATAAATAAGAACTTTATTATTGCTTCTAGGGCATATTTCCTTCAGTCTCCCACTTGCACTGGAGTCAATAATCTAGTTCACATCGCCATGTGATTCAACACTAATAGTTCACATCACCATGTGATTAACACCCATAGTTCACATTGTCATGTGACCTATACCCAAAGGGTTTACTAGAGTCAGTAATCTAGTTCACATCGTTTATGTGATTAACACCCAAAGAGTATTAAGGTGTGATCATGTTTTGCTTGTGAGATAATTTTAGTCAATGGGTCTGTCACATACAGATCCGTTAGTATTTTGCGAATTCTATGTCTACAATGCTCTGCACGGAGCTACTCTAGCTAATTGCTCCCACTTTCAATATGTATCTAGATCGAGACTTAGAGTCATCTAGATCTATGTCAAAACTTGCATCGACGTAACTTTTTACGACGAACCTTTTTGTCACCTCCATAATTGAGAAATATTCCACTAAGGATATTTTTGACCGCTGTCCAATGATCTACTCTTATATCACTATTGTACTCCCTTGCTTAACACAGTGTAGGGTATACAATAGATCTGGTACACAGCATGGCATACTTTATAGAACCTATGGCTGAGGCATAGGGAATGACTTTCATTCTCATTATATTTTCTGCCGTGGTCGCGCTTTGAGTCTTACTCAAGTTCACACCTTGTAACACAGGCAAGAATTCTTTCTTTGACTATTCCATTTTGAACTACTTCAAAATCTTGTCAAGGTATGTACTTATTGAAAAAAAAACTTATCAAGCGTCTTGATCTATCTCTATAGATCTTGATGCTCAATATGTAAGCAGCTTCACCGAGGTCTTTCTTTGAAAAACTTCTTTCAAAACACTCCTTTATGCTTTGCAGAATAATTCTACATTATTTCTGATCAACAATATGTCATTCACATATACTTATCAGAAATGTTGTAGTGCTCCCACTCACTTTCTTGTAAATACAGGCTTCACCGCAAGTCTGTATAAAACTATATGCTTTGATCATCTCATCAAAGCGCATATTCCAACTCCGAGATGCTTGCACCAGTCCATAGATGGATCGCTGGAGCTTGCACATTTTGTTAGCACCTTTAGGATTGACAAAACCTTCTGGTTGTATCATATACAACTCTTCTTTAAATCCATTAAGGAATGTAGTTTTGTTTATCCATTTGCCAGATTTCATAAAATTGCGGCAATTGCTAACATGCTTTGGACAGACTTAAGCATCGCTACGAGTGAGAAAATTTCATCGTAGTCAACACCTTGAACTTTGTCAAAAACCTTTTTCGACAAGTCTAGCTTTGTAGATAGTAACACTACTATCAGCGTCCGTCTTCCTCTTGAAGATCCATTTATTTTCTATGGCTTGCCGATCATCGGGCAAATGCATCAAAGTCCATACTTTGTTCTCATACATGGATCATATCTCAGATTTCATGGCCTCAAACCATTTCGCGGAATCTGGGCTCATCATCGCTTCCTCATAGTTCGCAAGTTCGTCATGGTCTAGTAACATGACTTCCAGAACAGGATTACCGTACCACTCTGGTGTGGATCTCACTCTGGTTTACCTACGAGATTTGGTTGTAACTTGATCTGAAGTTACATGATCATCATCATTAGCTTCCTCACTAATTGGTGTAGTAGTCACAAGAACAGATTTCTGTGATGAACTACTTTCCAATAAGGGAGAAGGTACAATTACCTTATCAAGTTTTCTACTTTCCTCCTACTCACTTCTTTCGAGAGAAATTCCTTCTCTAGAAAGTTTCCGAATTTAGCAACAAAAGTCTTGCCTTCGGATCTGTGATAGAAGGTGTATCCAATAGTTTCCTTTGGATATCCTATAAAGACGCACTTCTCCGATTTAGGTTTGAGCTTATCAAGTTGAAACTTTTTCACATAAGCATTGCAACCTCAAACTTTAAGAAACGACAGCTTAGGTTTCTTGCTAAACCATAGTTCATACGGTGTCATCTCAAACGGATTTAGATGGTGCCCTATTTAACGTGAATGTAGCTGTCTCTAATGCATAACCCCAAAACAATAGCGGCAAATCTGTAAGAGACATCATAGATCGCACCATATCAAATAAAGTACGATTACGACGTTCGAACACACCATTACACTGTGGTGTTCCAGGTGGCGCGAGTAGTGAAACTATTTCACATTGTTTTAACTGAAGACCAAACTCGTAATTCAAATACTCTTCTCCACGATCAGATCATAGAAACTTTATTTTCTTGTTACGATGATTTTCCACTTCACTCTGAAATTCTTTGAACTTTTCAAATGTTTCAGACTTATGTTTCATCAAGTAGATATACTCACATCTGCTCAAATTATCTGTGAAGAACAGAAAATAATGATACCTGTCGCGAGCCTCAATATTCATCGGACCACATACATCAGTATGTATGATTTCCAACAAATCTGTTGCTCGCTCCATTGTTCCGAAGAACGGAGTCTTAGTCATCTTGCCCATGAGGCATGGTTCGCAAGCATCAACTGATTCATAATCAAGTGATTCCAAAAGCCCATCAGCATGGAGTTTCTTCATGCGCTTTACACCAATATGACCTAAACGGCAGTGCCACAAATAAGTTTGCACTATCATTATTAACCTTGCATCTTTTGGTTTCAATATTATGTTTATGTGTATCACTACGATCGAGATCCAACGAACTATTTTCATTGGGTGTGTAACCATATAAGGTTTTATTCATGTAAACAGAACAACAATTTATTCTCTTGCTTAAATGAATAACCGTATTACAATAAACATGATCAAATCATATTCATGCTCAACGCAAACACCAAATAACACTTATTTAGGTTCAACACTAATCCCGAAAGTATAGGGAGTGTGCGATGATGATCATATCAATCTTGGAACTACTTCCAACACACATCGTCACTTCACCCTTAACTAGTTTCTGTTCATTCTGCAACTCCCGTTTCGAGTTACTACTCTGAACCAGTATCAAATACCGAGGGGTTGCTACGAACACTAGTAAAATACACATTAATAATCTGTATATCAAATATACCTTTGTTCACTTTGCCATCCTTCTTATCTGCCAAATACTTGGGGTAGTTCTGCTTCTAGTGACCAGTCCCTTTGCAGTAGAAGCACTTAGTCTCAGGCTTAGGATCAGACTTGGGCTTCTTCACTTGAGCAGCAACTTGCTTGCCGTTCTTCTTGAAGTTCCCCTTCTTCCCTTTGCCCTTTTCTTGAAACTAGTGGTCTTGTCAACCATCAACACTTGATGTTTTTCTTGATTTCTACCTTCATTGATTTCAGCATCACGAAGAGCTTGGGAGTTGTTTCCGTTATCCCTTGCATATTATAGTTCATCACGAAGTTCTACTAACTTGGTGATGGTGACTAGAGAATTCTGTCAATCACTATCGTATCTGGAAGATTAACTCCCACTTGATTCAAGCGATTGTAGTACCCAGACAATCTGAGCACATGCTCACTAGTTGGGCGATTCTCCTCCATCTTTTAGCTATAGAACTTGTTGGAGACTTCATATCTCTCAACTCGGGTATTTGCTTGAAATATTAACTTCAACTCCTGGAACATCTCATATGGTCCATGACATTCAAAATGTCTTTGAAGTCCCGATTCTAAGCCATTAAGCATGGTGCACTTAAACTATCAAGTAGTCATCATATTGAGCTAGCCAAACGTTCATAACGTCTGCATCTGCTCCTGCAATAGGTCTGTCACCTAGAGGTGCATCAAGGACATAATTCTTCTGTGCAACAATGAGGATAAACCTCAGATCACGGATCCAATCAGCATCATTGCTACTAACATCTTTCAACACAATTTTCTCTAGGAACATATCAAAATAAACACAGGGAAGCAACAACGCGAGCTATTGATCTACAACATAATTTGCAAAATACTGCCAGGACTAAGTTCATGATAAATTTAAGTTCAATTAATCATATTACTTAAGAACTCCCACTTAGATAGACATCCCTCTAATCCTCTAAGTGATCACGTGATCCAAAATCAACTAAACCATGTCCGATCATCACGTGAGATGGAGCAGTTTCATTGGTGAACATCACTATGTTGATCATATCTACTATATGATTCACGCTCGACCTTTCGGTCTCCGTGTTCCGAGGCCATATATGTATATGCTTGGCTCGTCAATTATAACCTGAGTATTCCGCGTGTGCAACTGGTTTGCACCCGTTGTATTTGAACGTAGAGGCTATCACACCCGATCATCACGTGGTGTCTCAGCACGAAGAACTTTCGCAATGGTGCATACTCAGGGAGAAGATTTCTTGATAATTAGTGAGAGATCATCTTAAAATGCTACCGTCAATCAAAGTAAGATAAGATGCATAAAAGATAAACATCACATGCAATCAATATAAGTGATATGATATGGCCATCATCATCTTGTGCTTGTGATCTCCATCTTCGAAGCACTGTCATGATCATCATCATCACTGGCACGACACCTTGATCACCATCGTAGCATCGTTGTCGTCTCGCCAATCTTATGCTTCCACGACTATCGCTACCGCTTAGTGATAAAGTAAAGCATTACAGTGCAATTGCATTGCATACAATAAAGTGACAACCATATGGCTCCTGCCAGTTGCCGATAACTTGGTTACAAAACATGATCATCTCATACAATAAAATTTAGCATCATGTCTTGACCATATCACATCACAACATGCCCTGCAAAAACAAGTTAGACGTCCTCTACTTTGTTGTTGCAAGTTTTACGTGGCTGCTACGGGCTTAAGCAAGAACCAATCTTACCTACGCATCAAAACCACAACGATAGTTTGTCAAGTTGGTGTTGTTTTAACCTTCGCAAGGACCGGGCGTAGCCACACTCGGTTCAACTAAAGTTGGAGAAACTGTCACCCGCTAGCCACCTTTGTGCAAAGCGCGTCGGGAGAACCGGTCTCGTGTAAGCGTACGCGTAATGTCGATCTGGGCCGCTTTGTCCAACAATACCGCCGAACCAAAGTATGACATGCTGGTAAGCAGTATGACTTATATTGCCCACAACTCACTTGTGTTCTACTCGTGCATATAACATCAACACATAAAACCTAGGCTCTGATGCCACTGTTGGGGAACGTAGTAATTTCAAAAAAATTCCTACACAGATGCAAGATCATGGTGATGCATAGCAACGAGAGGGGAGAGTGTGATCTACATACCCTTGTAGACCGATAGCGGAAGCGTTAGCACAACGCGGTTGATGTAGTCGTACGTCTTCACGGCCCGACCAATCAAGCATCGAAACTACGGCACCTCCGAGTTCTAGCACACATTTAGCTCGATGACGATCCCCGGACTCCGATCCAGCAAAGTGTCGGGGAAGAGTTCCGTCAGCACGACGGCGTGGTGACGATCTTGATGTACTACCGTCGCAGGGCTTCGCCTAAGCACCGCTACAATATTATCGAGGATTATGGTGGAAGGGGACACCGCACACGGTTAAGAATATGATCACGTGGATCAACTTGTGTCTAGGGGTGCCCCCTGCCCCCGTATATAAAGGAGCAGGGGAAGGTGCATCCGGCCAGGAGGAGGGCGCGCCAGGAGGAGTCCTACTCCCACCGGGAGTAGGATTCCCCTCTTTCCTAGTTGGAATAGGATTCGGGAGGGGGAAAGAGGAGAGAGAGAAGGAAGGGGGGCGCCGCCCCCCTCTCCTTGTCCTATTCGGACTAGGGGGGAGGGGTGCGTGGCCCAGCCCTGGCCACCTCTCCTCTCTTCCACTAAAGCACACTAAGGCCCATATACCTCCCGGGGGGTCTCGGTAACCTCCCGGTACTCCGGTAAAATCCCGATTTCACCCGGAACACTTCCGATGTCCAAATATAGGCTTCCAATATATCAATCTTTATGTCTTGACCATTTCGAGACTCCTCGTCATGTCCGTGATCACATCCGGGACTCCGAACAAACTTCGGTACATCAAAATGCATAAACTCATAATATAACTGTCATCAAAACCTTAAGCGTGCGGACCCTACGGGTTCGAGAACAATGTAGACATGACCGAGACACGTCTCCGGTCAATAACCAATAGCAAAACCTGGATGCTCATATTGGCTCCCACATATTCTACGAAGATCTTTATCGGTCAGACCTCATAACAACATACGTTGTTCCCTTTGTCATCGGTATGTTACTTGCCCGAGATTCGATCGTCGGTATCTCAATACCTAGTTCAATCTCGCTACCGGCAAGTCTCTTTACTCGTTTCGTAATACATCATCTTGCAACTAACTCATTAGTTGTAATGCTTGCAAGGCTTATGTGATGTGCATTACCGAGAGGGCCCAGAGATACCTCTCCGACAATCGGAGTGACAAATCCTAATCTCGAAATACGCCAACCCAACATGTATCTTTGGAGACACCTGTAGAGCTCCTTTATAATCACCCAGTTACGTTGTGATGTTTGGTAGCACACAAAGTGTTCCTCCGGTAAACGGGAGTTGCATAATCTCATAGTCATAGGAACACGTATAAGTCATGAAGAAAGCAATAGCAACATACTAAACGATGGGGTGCTAAGCTAATGGAATGGGTCATGTCAATCACATCATTCTCCTAATGATGTGATCCCATTAATCAAATGACAACATATGTCTATGGTTAGGAAACATAACCATCTTCGATTAACGAGCTAGTCAAGTAGAGGCATACTAGTGACACTCTGTTTGTCTATGTATTCACACATGTATTATGTTTCCGGTTAATACAATTCTAGCATGAATAATAAACATTTATCATGATATAAGGAAATAAATAATAACTTTATTATTGCTTCTAGGGCATATTTCCTTCACTCGAATCCGTCAAAGATCAAGTCTCCGCGGATGTCGGCAATGTAGTTTAAGTTTCTGAACCTGACCTGACGGCCAGGGGCGTAGCGTTCGATCTGCTCCAGATGGCCAAGCAAGTTGGCCCGCAGTGCGAAGCCGCCGAATACGAAGATCTGTCCGGGGAGGAAAACCTCACCCTGGACCGCATCGTTACCGATGATCAAAGGAGCCATCAAGCCTTACGGTGAAGGCATAGTGGAACTCTCAATGAAAGCACCAATGTCGGTGTCAAAACTGGCGGATCTCGGGTTGGGGGTCCTGAACTATGCGTCTAAGGCGGATGGTAACAGGAGGCGGGGGACACGATGTTTACCCAAGTTCGGACCCTCTCGATGGAGGCAATACCCTACGTCCTGCTTGATTGATCTTGATGATATGAGTATTACAAGAGTTGATCTACCATGAGATCATAGAGGCTAAACCCTAGAAGCTAGCCTATGGTATGATTGTATGTTGTCCTACGGACTAAACCCTCCGGTTTATATAGACACGAAGGGGGCTAGGGTTACACAGAGTCGGTTACAAGGGAGGAGATCTACATATCTGTATTGCCAAGCTTGCCTTTCACGCCAAGGAGAGTCCCATCCGTACACGGGACGAAATCTTCAATCTTGCATCTTCATAGTCTAACAGTCCGGCCAAAGGATATAGTCCGGCTGTCCGGAGACCCCCTAATCCAGGACTCCCTCAACGACCAAGAGTTCAAGTTCCTTCACGTGTTCTCCAGGATCAAGTCGTGCGAGAAGTGGAGGAAGTGTCGGCTCGTTCTCGTCAAGGCCAAGGAGACCTACAAGCCGGACGCGCCTGCCCCGGCGGCGGCAGAAGGGCGCCCTAATGACAACAAAAGAGCCAAAGCGGGCGAGGGACGCGGCACCCGCTGCCGAATGGCTGCAATCATCGATCGAGCAGTGCATCGCCGACACCAAGAACAACACCGCCAAGAGGAGAAATCCGACGAGGGGTGGTCGGTGTTGATGACGAAGCCGACGTCAAGCTCGACCTTCTCAGGACCAACGTCGCTGCGAAGAAGAGGAACACCGACCTGGCGTTCTTGATGGCGGCAGACATGTCGGCGATGGACTAGCAGGTGAAGGCGTGGTATCTGGCGGAGCGCGGCCTCATCTTGAACCAGATGCTCGGACCGGCGGCGACCACCGCCCCTACGCCCACGACGACGCCAACGCCGACGCCCAGCCCGAGCAATGAAGTTGCGCCGACATCGACGACCAACCCGAGCACTGAAGCCACGCCGACGCCGAGCGCGAGCACTGAAGCTGCGCCCACGCCCACGCCGACCCCGGCCAGTCGCACGGCAGAGGAGCATACTGTTTGATGTGTTCCATGTCTATGATTCCTTTCTTTTGATCGCCGAACTTTTGGGTATGTTTGATCGCCGAACTTTTGGGTATGTTTGACAGCCAAACGACATATTTGGCTGTGGCGTTTCATGAACCAGTGTGGAGTACCTATGATCTTTGTTTTGGATGAATTTCTTAAAAAAAAAAGATGATTTTCGTCTTCGTCCACCTCAACGATCTGATCCACAGCGCCGGAGCCCGATTTCCTGAAAGAGAAAAAATACCCAAGTGCCGGAGCCTCAGCCAACTGCCACTCCACACTTCCGTATCATCCCGGACTTCCCTTCCTCCACCTCCACCTCCTCTCTCTCTGTCTCTACTTCGCGCAGCCAGGCTCCAAAATTCCGAAGCGAGACGCCTCCACCTCCAAGCAAGCTCCCACTTATCCGGAAGCTTCCCGTGTGCCCAATGCATCGAGTCCTCCGCGCGGCTGCGGCGGCGGCCGCGGGGATCGCCACGGCCCCGGCTCGCCGCCACCGCGCGCCGAGCTGGGGCGCGGCCACGGCCAGGTGGTTCTCGGTCGAACGGGAGGCGATGAGCTACGACGTCGTGATCGTGGGCGCCGGCCCGGCGGGCCTCGCCGCCGCCATCCGGCTGAAGCAGCTCTGCCGCGCGGCCGACACCGACCTCTCCGTCTGCGTCCTCGAGAAGGGAGCCGAAGTCGGTGCGCCGCCTCGCACACAAATCCTATTCTCGCTGCTGTACTGTACTACACTTGCAACTGCATTGATCACCCTCATGTAATTTGGGCCTTTGTTTTTGTTCGCCCTGCAGGTGCTCATATACTGTCAGGGAATGTGTTCGAGCCCCGTGCGTTGGATGAGCTCATCCCGAAGTGGAGGCAAGAGGATGTATGCCCTTCTGTATTCTGCATTCGATATGTTATGTTTTTTTGTGGCTCACTCTGGTTTTCTAGTGCAATAGTGCTTGTTTGTTGTTGATTTACTGAACACATGCCTTAGATTCAGCCGAGCATACGGAATTAAAGATATTATTGTGTGGGAGGGTGCTGTGGTACCTTTAAATAGAACAAATGCAAGTTCTGTGTTCCTAAAATCACTTTAAATAGAACAAATGCAAGTTTTGTGTTCCTAGAATCGTTTTTATTGTTCCCAGTGATCTATGGAAAACTAAGAGTGGGATGTACCAAGTAACTTGGATACTCATTTTTATGTGACTATGATAATGTTCAACAGGCCCCAATCAGAGTCCCTGTTTCATCTGACAAGTTCTGGATGTTAACTAAGAACAAGGCATGGACACTTCCATCTCCTTTTGATAACAAAGGGAACTATGTAATAAGGTGCTGATATTTTTCTTTTCTTATCGATCGACTTGATGCTTTGTACAGTTCTATATTCCTCTTATTCCAGGGAATCCGCGTATGCCAACATACTTGTTTTTCTCCAGCTTGAGCCAATTGGTGCGATGGATGTCCGTAAAGGCTGAAGAATTAGGTGTTGAAGTGTATCCAGGGTTTGCTGCGAGTGAGGTACCATCCTTTTTAACCCTCTTCCCTCTTCCGGTTGAGGAACACTTTCGTGGAAGGATTAATATTTGCCTCAATTCTGCTCTGACAGATCCTTTATGATGAAAATCAAATAGTCGCAGGCGTTGCAACCAATGATGTTGGTATTGCTAAAGATGGTAGTAAACGGGAAACTTTTCAACCGGGTGTGGAACTAAGAGGCGAGTAACATCCTTCACCTGGTGGTTCACATAACAATATATGTTAATAATATGTTGTATATTTTCCTTATGAATTGTTTTAGAGGTAGACAATGCTTATTTCTTTGATTTGTTCTTTTCTCGAAGATTGATATACTTTATTTTCCACTCTTGTTGTTCCATGTACGTATACATTCTCATGGTCAGCTACTTAGATTGCAGGGCGAATAATACTTCTAGCTGAGGGTTGCCGGGGTTCATTATCAGAGGTCAGTATATGTAATTCTAGTGTGATAGATTTAGTCCAGGAATGTTATCTATTCTGTAGTACTGTTATGCAATTGATGCTGCAGCCTATCATGTTATCCTTCTTTGTCTTGTGCTTTCCAGAAAATAATAACGAATCACAAGCTCAGAGAAAGTGGGCAAGGCCAACATCAAACGTATGCTCTTGGAATCAAAGAGGTATATCTACATTCACTGATACCATTTGAATTATGAAATTCGATAATGCCATGTATGATTGCCTTGTTCTCAATTCTGAAACTTAAAGAAGCAGGATTGTTTACATGAACCATATTGTTTTTGCACATTAGCACCACATTATACACACAATGTGCCCGACGCGGATTTTTGGGATATGGTGCCACGCGAGGATGTTATCCTGACCGACGATTGCTGTCATGCGATTCACACTTAATATAGTGCTTGACTGGACTGTAGAAATACTTAGGGATAAGTGAGTGAATACGCAACATTAATACAGTAGACGTTAGCCAACTATTATTGAATTTGGTGGAGATAGACTGGTATATTTATGGTCATGGTGCAGGGCTGCAGGCTACCCGTCAGTGTAATTAACATTCGTGACCTGGGTTGGGTGGTAGTAAATGAGGTCTGCTCCTAGTAAGTAAAAATTACTCACCCAACCTGCACTATGGATCCTTGGTCAACCTAGTTCATGGGATTCAGTTCGTCTGATGAAGGTTGTTGCTCCAGTTTTTGCTATTAGGTTCTTGCTTGCTTGCCTAAGAAAAAGGTTCTTGCTTACCCAAAATTACTCACCCAATATGCATGTTCACAGACAACCCTGTATTGCAATAGAATGTTTGCCAAAACTGCCTTTTTTTAGGCCAGATGAAAATTGCATCTCTCCTGTTATGCTAGCAGAAGTTGGTTCTGAACTTGTGCTAACACCTTTACAACAAAATCAAGGTTCCCTGAAATAAAGCAACTTCTCTTTGTTTTCGCCTTTGCATGGCGATCCAACTAAATCACACAAATATTTTTCTCCTTCAGACATGTTTGGAATATGAGTATTTCATAATAAAGGGTTTCAGTATTTAGACGACAAATTTGTTTGGGAAGAAAATGGAGGAAATAAAGAAGGCGACAATGGGACTTCTCTTTGTTTTCTTCTTTGCACTGATCCTCGATAAGCTCCACAACCACTGAATTCAACCCTGGGCAACCATCCTCGTCGCCTTGTTCATTTAGCTGTGACCCATTTTTAGATCGTCGAACGGCCAATCAGTACCCAGTTAATGTTTCATTTTACCGTTGTCCTCCATGTACTAGGTAGTAATTAGTTTTCCATCAAGCTCCTCAATTTACTAGTATGTGCTACCTGGTTCACCTACCGTGCAAACAGCTTTGTGTTATGATTCGTCAAGCAATAAATAAAGTGGGTGTGTTCAATATCAACTTCAGCATTACAAATTAATCAAGGTTCCTGGCAATATCTAACCATGCTAATCTCCTGCAAAGACTTGCACACACAAAACATCAGCAAGCAGATAAATAAGGCGTGCCGGGCACACGCCAACTGCCATAAATTTCCCACATACCGCCAACGCTCCTTTAAATAGCTGCGAGCTGCCAAGTTGTAAATGCATGGCAGACAATCAAGGAACTCAGGAATAATTAAAATCATGCGTGAGGCTGTATTGTGGGCCATCTGCTGCCGATGTCAGAGGTAATACGCAAGCCATACAAGTTGTATACGGTGCATGGAATTAATTATACACGCTTGATGTATTCGAACTGCACGAATCACATGGGAATGGACGGGCAGGATACCAACCTCGCGTGGCTGCATGTGCACTCGTGATTTATCGCAATGCGCCTTATTATACAAATAATATGACTAGTATAAATTGTCGGATGTCTCTAAATAGGCACTATTCATACATTAGGGCTCAATTTGTTAGCATTTGGATCGTTCATACACGCACCATTTTCTAATATATTTTTTCCAAAAGAATTATCAATGTTATAGAAATCTAATTGATTGCCCTTTATACTGTTACTGGATTGTAATTTACTATCTTCTCTTAAAATCTTCCATGTCTTTTTTTCTAACTACTACTTGAAGATGGTTTATTAACGCTTCTTTTGTCCAAATTGGATGCTTTCATTTAGGTCTGGGAGATAGAAGAAGGAAAGCATAAGCCAGGTTCTGTGGTTCATACTGTAGGGTGGCCTTTGGACATGAAGACATATGGAGGATCATTTCTATACCACCTTGATGATAGACAGGTACTTTTGAGATTTGCAGCTTGTCATTGTCACGTATTATATGTTTTGCTTGCAAGGATTGTTATCTGTGAAAATATATAATATACAATCTCATTTCTGTACTACCTTGATGATAGACAGGTACTTTTGAGATTTGTAGCTTGTCATTATCACGTATTATATGTTTTGCTTGCAAGGATTGTTATCTGTGTAAATATATAATATACAATCTCAGATTATAGGAAGCATTCTGCCGCACAGCCTAAATTTAGTCAGCAAAAAATAAGTTTCTCTGCCTTTGCTGTGTGAAGTGATCTCTTCTATGAACACAAATCTTTACTTGAGTTTTTTTTGTTGAACTTGTTTTTTGTATTAGAAGAATGCCAAAACAGCACGGAAGCTACACAAGCACCGGTCTGTTGTCTACCCAAATCAGAAATCAAAACACTAAGATCCTAAAACACCAAAAGGAAGGGAAAACACCAAAAACATTTATGTTTGAGTTTGAAGGGGGAGGCGCTAATTCATCCGTATCATTTGACCCTTGATTTGCACATGGATGACTGGCTATTAATACTTTTTTTTTCGCTTGCAACTTCCTAAAGTGTTGTTCAGAAGTTTGAATTACATGTATTCAGTGTTATTTTTGCTCTTATTTCAGTTAGCAATTGGTCTGGTTGTTGCCTTGAATTATCGAAATCCTTTTCTCAGCCCATACGATGAGTTCCAGGTGTGTATATTTTCTGTATGACTGTCTTTTGGTGACAAGTAGTATGTAGCTGATCTGAGTATTTCAGTTCTGTCGTCACTTAACTGTCAGAATAAATTCTTTCCAATATTTCAGAAATTCAAGCAGCACCCTGCGATCAGAACACTTCTGGAAGGTGGAACAGTTCTTCAGTATGGTGCTCGTACTTTGAATGAAGGTGGTTTTCAGGTAAGATGATATGGTTGGCTACAGATAAATGCACGTGTAAGCTCCTTATGTAATCTACATTTATATTACATGGCATTGTACATAGACATCAGTGCAGTTTCACCTGGTGCGATCTATTGCTGGCAGTATTAACTCTGTAAGCTGAAACATGGTTCTGGTCTTGCTCGTTTGTTATATTATACTAGCACGTTGCCCATGCGTTGCTATGAAAACTAAATTATGAGGTGTAAGGTCATGACTTAAGAGCATAATTTTGAGTTAGTCACATTTTTGCATTTTGTTATTTGTGCATTCTTCAAGTGTGAAAGTAGAGTATAATTTGTTTTAGGTCCCACATGTGAGTAAAAGTGCATTTGTTTATTTATGTCTCTTGGAAGGTTGATAGTCCCACATGTGGGCAAGGATGCATTTTTTTATTGGTGAAGGGTATTGGTCCCACAAGTGAATTCACCACCAACTCCAACCTTTATAAGTAGGAAAGATTTCAACATTTATTGTAGCATTCCACTTCTGTTATTCAGTTTAATAACCTGTATTATTTTTGCTTTTCAGCTGTTAAATGTGGTTCACTTCTGTTATTTAGTTAATAGCTGTGTTGTGTTTGCTTTCTACTAGTTGCTACTTATATTCAGTAATATGGTACTGATAGAGTTCCTAAATAATTTCAGTCAATACCAAATCCAGTTTTCCCCGGTGGTGCAATTATTGGATGCTCTGCAGGGTTCCTAAATGTTCCCAAAATAAAAGGATCACATACCGCTATGAAATCAGGTATCTCTCCACTATGTGTTTGTTTGCGCTAGATTTTTAACTAGGGTTTGCGGTTCATTTAATTATCTGTTTATCGATACAAGCCTTGTACTAAAGGTAGAGATGTGCACAAAAGGTATGCTTGCGGCAGAAGCAACTTTCAAGGCTCTGGTTGAAGGATCTTCCATTGATCTGTACTGGGAGAATCTCAAGAAGTCATGGATATGGGACGAACTCTATAGAGCTCGGAATTATAGACCAGTATGTGATTATTATTATTATTAGTCTCCCAAACAACATATCCTTTCTAGTTTTTGAATTTTTTTTCAAAGAAGTGCAGAGGATAGGCCATGCATTTCTTTTTCTGAAGCTTGTAAGAAAATAAAGATGCTTTATTGTTTGCTTATAGGCATTTGAATACGGATTTATTCCTGGCATGGCCTTGTCAGCAGTGGAACGGTGAGGTCCCAATTGGTAAGCTAGTGTTATTTGGTGTTCTATCCATTTCACTTACACATGTTAATTGTTCAATTGTTAGCTACATATTCAAAGGGAAGTCACCTTTTACACTGAAGCATGGGAAGCCTGACCATGAAGCTACAGAAGTGAGTGTGAAGTGCTACCATTGCTCAACATTCTTTGTTAGCAGAAAATTAAAATCACAATATTGTTCCATTTCTGTTACTAGCGAGACTGACTGAACACTTCCTTGTGGACAGATGGTCAATCTGCATTCGCCTATTTCGTATCCAAAACCAGATGGGCAGGTGTCCTTTGACGTTCCGTCTTCTTTATACAGGTACACATGCCTGCAGCAAGAATATTAGTCTTCTTTCAAACTTCTTTACTCAACACCTTAGTCGTGCTTTACTATCCGTGCAGCTTAGAACCTAGTAACATGAGAAACGCCATACTGTATATATAAAAAATGTTTGAAGCCGATAGCCCAAACATGGAGCGCTTTTCCTTAAACAAATTCGAAGGACCATAGATACTGCAGATGCACTGATCAAAATTGGTAGCTGCACGGCATTTCTGTATCTTGAACCTGGGGGATACCATGGATATACTGCAGAGTACCTTCTCGATCTGTACTTCTATCACTAATAATTTCTTCTGTACAGGAGCAACACAAACCATGAGCATGACCAGCCTCCTCATCTCCGGTTGAGGGATCCTGCAGTACCTGAAACCGTAAATCTCCCACAGTATGCTGGACCAGAGTCGCGTTATTGTCCAGCTCGAGTTTACGAGGATGCAATGACCATGCCAGCTTGAATTATCATTTTCTCCCAGTGGAATAGATAACGCGCAATAAAATGTACCATGCTTTGTAGCCCAAGCAGAAGTTGCTGATTTACTGCTGACCATTTCTGTTGGCATGCAGATATGTATCTGACGAGAATGGTGACCCGAAGCTTCACATAAATGCTCAAAATTGTCTTCATTGCAAGGTAGCTCCCTTCATTTGATGGTTCAGGGATCTTGCATTCTTTTATATATTCAGTGCATGGTTGCATAGGGAGGGTGCCCGCCCGTTGTTGGATTTGTGTCATCCACTGAACTGCGAAGTTGTAGTTTCAGGAAAGCATATGTTCCTCTGTTAGATTCTGGCATTCATGGTTGCACTGATCCAATCCACAGTGACACAGTCGCTGTTATGATCTGGATAGCCAATTCAAAGTTTTTGGGATGTACCATTGGAAACTTATTATTTGAGCCTCTTACTTGTGTTCCCTCCACCTAAGCTGTTGACGCTATCGGCAGGCTTGTGACATAAAAGATCCAAAGCAAAACATCGAGTGGACTGTCCCGGAAGGCGGAGGAGGACCTGGTTACACAGTGATGTGAACATTAGTAGAGAAATTCTGATGCCCAAATTGGCCTGTCCAACACTATTCTCATAATAATGGTGTAAATATTACTTACAATGTTTCTGATGCTGAAACTAGCTTGTCCGACGGTATATTTTAGAGAACCTTGTGCGACGAATACACCAACCAGGGCTGGCATGTACGGTGCCAGAGAGTTCCGGTGGAATTCCTTCCATCTGAATGGCCGAAAGCAACCGATGGCCTAGTGTAACTGCACGTGCTGGTGCTTAGGGTAAAGTGGAGGTGGGGTCACTAAAAAAAGTTCGAACTGTTCTTCAGTACAGCTAAGTAGCTGCTGGCTTAAGAAAAAGAATCGGATACTTTGCCTCTTGCAGAGATGAGATCGCTTTGTCGAAATATAACACGCAAGATACATGTACCGAACATAGGCTGGATGGTAGGCTAATTCTGAGCGATATCCAAAAATCAGTGACCTGGATCTGTCACACCGGTGAGCAGTGGACAGTGGTCACATACGGACATTGGATTCTCTTGCCGATCAGGGTGCTCCAGTTCCACACGGCCACGGCCCACCACTGATGAGTCTAGAGTAGAACTAGAACGATCAACGAATGGTTGTGTTCAACCTAGTACTCCATTGTTAACATGTGATTTGAGATTGCAGAGACAAGGACACATCTCTGTCTGGTCCAGCGCCAAGAACATGCATCTGTCATGGGAGTTTGTTTAGTTCAAGCAAAACAGTAAAGAAGTGGCTGGCCTCTGCAGAGTTATCTATCCAGGGACATTCCCAGCCTCCAAGTGCCAAGGAACACTATAGGAGCTAGCCATTTTGTTTCAGTGCCCAGGAACGCAAAGAAACCAACCATTTTGCTGCAGTGCCATGAGATTTTATCTCCTGAACCGAAATGAACCAAAAGACCAACACATGGATCCCAGCCTCCGAGCACCAAGGAACACAAAGAAGCCAGCCATTCTGGTGCTCCTGAACCAAAAAACCTACGCAACCCTGAATTCGGGACCAATTTGCCCACCATCGTTTTCAGCAATAGGGCGGAACAAGATAATCAGATCTCTCAGTCCAACATCAGCCAGCCAAGGATTATTAATTCAGTAAGCATTGTGTGATCAGAACAAGAGAAGCAGAACTGATAGGCGCAAGGCCAAAGGATAAAATCTCTTGGCAATGAGGACTGGTTCATTCATAGATCGATTGCAGCTACTACACAAGAGCATACTAAACCAATATACTCGAGCTATCTACTCATGGCCTCCCCTACCACCTATACCAAGAAACCAGCATAACAAACAGATTGAATCGAAAGAATTCCCACGGCGCAAAAGGACCAATGCAATGCAATGCAGTAAAACTTGTTGGCCGGCCCCATCATCCATCAATTCCCCTCGTCGTCCTCGTCGTCCTCGAGCTCGAGCCTCTCCTTCTCGGCCTTGCGCTTCTCCTTCTCCGCCCTGAGCTCCTCGGCCTCCTTGATCCAGAGGTCGGCGAACTCGCAGTCCCTGTACCTGTCGAACCAGGGTCCCCCGCAGGTGTAGTGCAGGGCCTTGGGCTTCGTGGTCGGGTCGTCAGGGTCGACCTTGTTGTGGCCGACGAGGAAGTTCCAGACGAAGGGCACCTCCCCGATCTCGTCGTCTTCGAGCCAGGAGAATCGGTGGAGGAAGGCGCCGGTCTTGGTGCTGACGGCGTCCGGGGTGAGCGTGGCGACGTTCTTGGGGTGGGCGCAGTTGTAGAGCACCATGGAGGACCAGTTCTTGCGCGGGTACACGGTCTGCATGGCGCCGTCCATCTTGGTGGTCTCGAGGGGCGCGTACTCGTGCTTGACGCAGACGACGGCGAGGCGCTTGGCGGCGGCGGCGTCCGAGGGCACGGCGGAGGCGATGAGCTCGGCGACGTCGGCGAGGTAGAGGAAGTCGCAGTCGATGAAGAGCGCCCAGCCGCGGTAGCCGGCGAGGAAGGGGGTGAGGAAGCGGGTGAAGGAGAACTCGGTGCTCTCCATGTGGCCCCGCGTGCGCCAGTAGAGGCCCGACGCGCGCAGGTCCGGCTGCCGGATGGGGCGCACGTCGAGCGGCACGGTGGCGTGGCGGATCAGGCTGCGGCGGCACACCTCGTACGCCTCGTGCTCCTTCGGGTCGTACCCGACGAAGACGCGGAACGGCTCCGGCGACGGCGGCACCGTCATGGTCTGGATCTGGGCGGTGGCGAGGGGAATGGAGCGGAGGAGGAGGGCGCGGGCTTTAATGGAGGGAGGCGAGGTGGGGCTGAAACTAACTAAAGATGGCAAACGGGGGGAGGTGATCTTGAGATCTGTTTCGAATCTAATGATCCTGGTGTGTGTTTGGCTTTGGCGACGGGAGGGACTGACAGGTTGGGCCAGGAAAGCGGGGCCCGTGGGGCAGTGAGACGGCGAGGGGATTTTCCTTTCTTCGTCGGTGCCTCGGTGGGGGGTTGACAGCTGGGTAACGCCGGGAGCAGCGGCCGCGGGGAAGAGGATGTCGGTGGCGAGGCGGCGTGGGCACGGCACGGGCGGGAACGCGGCCGTCGCGTGGAAATCTCAGGAGGTGGTCGCGGGAGTCCGCAGCCTGCGGCGTGGGCCGGGGGTCACTGGACGGCCATGTGCTTCGGTGTAGGCGTGTCGCGTGCTATGGTCACGCCTCGTCAAACTGTCAAAGCGCGTCCTCGCGTGAAGACTCCAACTTCGGATGATTGTTGACAACCATGTGACAGGCTCTGATAGTAGTTTAATCTGAGTTGGTAATAACCATTTCCCAGGTCATGTTAAGGTCAATCTTGAAGAATATTTTTGCTTCATTGAAAGCAAAGATTTTCAGTGGCTGAAAGTAGCTGTTTAACGTCGGAAACACTAAAAATCTGACTTTAGATTTTTAGGCATGACAAATCTGAAAAAAATTTATGACAAATTATATTGGCGAGATGGTGGCAAATTTAGTTTGCAAGCACAATAATATTCTGAAAAAATAAATGAACTGAGGTGAATTTGCCATGCTCGCTAACTAAACTTGTCATCCTCAAATAATATAATTTGTCATGGAAAATGTTTGAGTCACATGGTAAAAAATCTGATGTCAGATTTGTAGTGAAGTCCTTTATTTCATAGACTCGCATAACCGCACACTCAGGAGGGGTCATCCGAATGAGCGAACGATCGCTGGAACCTGCTCACGTGAAACAAGCTACCTTACAAGAAATATGTATTTTTAAGCAACTTGGGGAAGAATGTCTCCCTCAAGCTCGGGGGACGCTTATTATAATATTAAATGCTTTACCTGATCATCCTTTTCAAAGTAACGAAATCAGCAATATCTTTATAATGGAGTAAGCGATGAATCTAGGGACCACCTGGATAGTTGTGATGGTTGTGTTTTTAGAAAAAGAACAGTTGAACATGCTCAAGAACTATTGAATAACTTATTGAAAAATGCCAACAATTGGACACTTTCTGAACCACCACCTAAACCAACTCCGGAGAAGTGAGATATTCTATTCGTAAGTCTTGAAGATATGCAAGAGGCTAAGAAATCTATGAAAAAAAGCACTAAAGCAGAAGATATTAAGCACTACACCAATGGCCTGACGGGCAATTTCTTGGGCCTCCTCCCCGAGCATCATCCCTTAAGCCATAAAAAAACTGTCTAAATCCCAGCGAAAAAAAAAATGAAAAACAAACACTTGCCATCGAACCAAAAAAAACATAGATTTGCCATGATAAATAGCATGAACTTGCGAGTTGTCTAAGAAACAAACAGTAAAAATTATTTAATTCACATAAAAAACAAAAAGAGAAATTCAAAACATGGATATATGAGTAAAACAAGAAATTTCCTACAAAAATTGCCATCAGGCATGTATAAAATTTGCCGTAGTAATAGGCATATTAAGTTGTGTCATAAAAATGTGAATAGTTTGTCATTTTAGTATAAAAATGTTGGCATCCATCTAGTAGTACAGATAACACATACTAAAACACCAGGAAGTTTGCTATTCTCCATGGCAAACACATGCACATAACAAAATTTGCCATGATCCTTGGCAAAAAGAACTATATAAAAGCGCATACAAACTTGATGGCAAAAAATATAAAAGATGTTATCTAATTCATGGCAAAAAAGGAAAATTTATGAATGAGTGGCGTGGCAAATTCAAATAAAAAATAAAATAGATGTCTGTATGTAGGCAAAATGTAGAAATTTTGTAATTAGACATGGAAACAATCAATTAAAATTCGTACTAGTGACCATGGCAATTTCATACAAAGAAAATATAAATATGTGTAGGGAAGGGTAAGAAAAGTTCTACTAGTGGCAAGGGAATTTTTTTATGAAAATTTCATGTCACTAGATCATTTTTTAAAACTTTTGCCATGTCACAGAAGAAGTACCCAACTTTAAGAGTGGCCTTAGCCCCAAACTTGTTAGGTGTGTAAGTCTTAATTACACCCTTCAGACTTTTCCTTTCTCTGTTTGTTGCTTTATTCACCATCATCACATGACAGGCGTTCTTTTGGATCCCACCTTATCAGTCTAATGCATAGTAAACACTTTACTAAGACTTGCAAACAAACATTGCTTTGGATATCTCATATCTTTTAGCCTTTGTTTGTATCTGAAACTAATTTTCAGTTCCATGAATATCACATGACTATCCCAAACTTTTGAAGCTCGGGTCTCATGGAAGCAAACATATTGCACTTGACCATAACAAAAAATTAGCTTTTGGATCGAAGGACGAAGTCACATCATCCATAGCATCAGCGGGAGATTACTGAAAGTATGCAATAGGACAAGGCCCTTCTCGGCATTCTTGAGGACAGTACTCACATTATGTTACCAATCATAAAGTTTTAACCAGATAATTTGCAGATTATTCAATTTCAATGGGGAAGGTCGAAAAGCGAGCCAATATTCTACAACTTATATGCAAATAATAATTAGCCTATGTTCAATATAGTTGTTTTTGGTTTTCCAGAAAATCCATACCAAACGAAGTCTAAACACGACGAAATTTTTTGACGATTTTTCATGGAAGGAAAGAGACCTAGGAAGCTTCGAGGGAGCACCAGAAGACCCACAAGGGCCCCACAAGCCAGGGGCACACCCTGGTGCCTTGTGGGCCCCTAGTCATCCCTCTTGGCGCGATTCCAATGCTAAAAATTCATATATATTCCAAAACCCCCGAAAGTTAACCTAGATGAGTTCTTCCGCCGCCGTAAACCTCTATTCCGAAGCGATCTCATCCGGAGCCCTGTTCCGGCACCCTATCGGAGGGGGAAGTCATCACTGGAGGCCATCTTCATCACCCCCGCTGCCTCGATGACGAGGAGGGAGTAGTTCATCCTCGGGGCTGAGGGAATGTACCAGTAGCTATGTGTTTAATCTCTCTCCATCGTGTTCTTATGGGGCACGATCCTGATGTACCATGAGTTTTGTTAATATAGTTGGATCATATGGTGTTCTTTCCCCTCTAGCTTTGTTGTGATGAATTGAGTCCTGCTCTTTGAAGACCTCTATGTTGGATTGAATATTACGAATCTAAGATTATTTGATGCATATTGAATAATTAACTCATGGAGACTAGAGGTGGCAATGGCGTTCTCTATGTGACATTAGAATTGATTAATATGTATCATATGGTGTTATCGTAGTATGATCTCTAGGGCTATTCATGACACCTAGGGGTGGCTCGATAGATTGATTGAAAGGATAACTTTGAGGTGGTTTTTCTATCTACAATGAATTTATCGTGTGTTTTACGATATAGATAGGAACTATGAAGTGACTCTTTATCGTATGTTCAGGGATTGTCTTATGATTGAATTATGTTAATGATGTTGAGAGATTGCACTAGTGAATGTATGAACCCTAGGCCTTGTTTCTAAGCATTGAGACACCATTTTGCTCGCTTTTTGGTACTTACTACCTTGCTGTTTTTTTAATTATTCAGATTATAAAAAGCTATTTCTACCATCCATATTACACATCTATCATCACCTCTTCGCCAAACTAGTGCACCTATACAACTGAAAATTGTATTGGATGTGTTGGGGACACAAGAGACTACTTGTATTTGATTGTAGGATTGTTTGAGAGAGAACCATCTTCATCCTACACCTCCCACGGATTGATAAATCTTAGGTCATCCACTTGAGGCAAATTTGATGTTGTCTTACAAAACTCTACGCTTGGAGGCCCAACCAAGTCTACAAGAATAAAGTTGCGTAGTAGACATCACACCCTTTGGAAATTTCCTTTCTCTATTTGTTGTTTTATTCACCTTCATCACGTGACATGCATTCTTCTAAATCCCATCTTATCAGTCTAATGCATAGTAAACAATTTACTAATACTTGCAAACAAACATTGCTTTGGATATCTCATATCTTAGCCTTCGTTTGTATCTAAAGCTAATTTTCAGTTTCAAGAATATCACATAACTATCCCAAACTTTCGAAGTTTGGGTCTCATGGAAGCGAACATATTGCACTTGGCCGTAACAAAAATCCAGCTTTTGGATCAAAGGACGAAAGTCACATCATCCATAGCATCAGCGGGAGAATACCGAAAGTATGCCATAGGACAAAGTCCTTCTTGTCACCCTTTAGGACAATCCACACATCACGTTACCAATCATAAAGTTTTAACTAGATAATTTACAGCTTATTCATTTCAATAGGGAAGGTGAAAACGCGAGCCACTATTCTACAACTTATATGCAAATAATACTTAGACTACATTCAGTAATTAATTGCACTTAGCAATTAAACAATTTAATTATAAAGTGTGCTCCCACTCAAACAATTTAATTATAAAGTGACCTTTCTGACGGAGAAATCTTCATGAAAATTCAGCCAAAAACTTTGTCGTGGCAGCAGTTTCGAAAACTCCTCTCGTGGTAGAACTTTTCTGTCAAGGCTTGTTTTTCCTTTTTCTCCATCTTTGTATTTTGCATCGGTGTCCACCTTTGCAAAGCCAATTGTTACTCTGCATGATGATCTATCTAATTGGAATGTTGAAAATATGCCATCCAATCATTGTGTTTATTCACTGGTACCGTATTGTGCTATACAAACGGTTTTAATCCCTTTCCGCGATGGCATTTGGAACCGTCGCCTAGTGAGTGACGGCGATAAGGGGGTCCTTCCCACACGACCCAAAAACCGTCGGGGATAGACGAGCGGCTACTGACGATCGCCATAGAATAAACGTATGAGAGGCCGCCCCAGTCCCACACGTTACATCTCGACGTTACGTTCTGATCAGAGAGACATCCCAAACGATTACGCCACTATAGTCATGTGAAAAAGGTGGACATCAACATTTAATCTACCAATATGTTTGTGATAGGTACGTTATCGCACACGGTTCAAGAATGTAAAATGTGTGTGGTGCCTGTACTAACACCAACATGTTCATTTTCATAACTGTGTGCGATTGGTATTCCTATCACACACGCACACTAGTTTGAAATGTTTGTCGTATTAGCATGAACCGCACACGCATATGAGACGAAACCATGTGTGCGTCTATCGGGCATCGTAAACGTTTCACGTCAAAGAACCGTCTGCTCTCTATTTTTCGTCGCACACGTTGTTTTCTTTCTAACCGTGTGTACATTATTTTATTCGCTCCTGTATAATTTTATTTTTCCATGTAATTTATTATTCGAATTGGAAATTTTGAGATATGAAACATGCAATTCAAATTCTCAGCACAATGGTTCAACATAGAATCCATAAATAAAATTTTCAGTACAATATGTTCAGTAATTATAGGATTAGATAGTAATTAACTATGATGAACCACAATATTTAGAGGCGGTAAAGATGAAGAGACAAGTGTAAATCATTTTGACTGTCGATGGTGTTGAAGAAGCGGAATGCCCATAATGTGCCTTCATGCATGCCATAGGCACGGACAATTTTTGTCCAACCCCTTGTGACGATCGCTCGCCCATCCTTCACCGCCTTCAGGAAGACTTCTAGAGTATTATCATGGTAGCATGAATTATATACTTTAACCTTAGTTGCCTCCACTCCGGTCATGTAGTTTGCAAGGTAATCATCAATAAATAGCTTCGAAAACCACTGAAAAGAGAAAAATATCATATACTAAGGTCTAATAGAGTAACTTGTTGTGGGCAGGGCGAAAAGGCAACACATTACCTACCATCCTAAAGTTCACTGTTGTCTTGGACAAAGTGTAAATAAAGAGCTTAATTTCCATCACCCGTTTCTTTCGCCTGACAATCTTTCTTAATTTCCTCACTTGACGATTGTTCATGAATATCTAATTGCCCCATACGCAAAAGGGATCAAAGCGTGGATCAGTACCGCTCATATATGTACCTACAAGCAACCAGTTAATGTTAGAAACTAAACTGAGATTGCACAAATGATGTAAAATACAACTACCTATGTTCCTAAGTACAAGTATTTTTAGAGATTTCAATATGAACTACATACAATGTATATAGAATTATAGATATAGTTTAGATTAGAATCTAGATTCACTCATTTTGCTCCTTATGTAGTCTATATTGGAATCTCTAAAAATACTTATATTTAGGAACAGATGGTGTATAAGACATGGGATGCAACTAACTGTTGGGGAACACAGTAATTTCAAAAAAATTCCTACGCACACGCAGGATCATGGTGATGTATAGCAACGAGAGGGGAGAGTGTGTCCACGTACCCTCGTAGACCGAATGCGAAAGCATTAGCACAACACGGTTGATGTAGTCGTATGTCTTCATGATCCGACCGATCCAAGTACCGAACGTACGGCACCTCCGAGTTTTGCACACGTTCAACTCGATGACGTCCCACAAGCTCCGATCCAGCAAAGCTTCACAGGAGAGTTCCGTCAGCACGATGGCGTGGTGACGGTGATGATGATGCTACCAACACAAGGCTTCGCCTAAGCACCGCTACGATATGATCGAGGCGGATTATGGTGGAGGGGGCACCACACACGGCTAAGAGATCAATGATCAATTGTTGTGTCTATGGGGTGCCCCCTGCCCCCGTATATAAAGGAGCAAGGAGAGGAGGCGGCCGGCCAGGGAGAGGTGCGCCAAGAGGGGGAGTCCTACTCCCACTAGGAGTACGACTCCTCCTTTTCCTAGTAGGAGTAGGAGAGGGGAAAGGAAAGGGAGAGGAGGAGAAGGAAAGAGGGGGCCGGCCCCCTTGCCCTAAACCAATTCGGTTTGGGCCTTGGGGGGGTGCGCCCCACACTCCCCTTGCTGCCCTCTATTTCCACTAAGGCCCATGTAGGCCCATTAAGTCCCTCGGGGGTTCCGGTAACCCCCCGGTACTCCGGTATATGTCCGAAACCTTCCGGAACCTTTCCGGTGTCCGAACATAGTCGTCCAATATATCGATCTTTACGTCTCGACCATTTAGAGACTCCTCACCATATCCGTGATCATATCCGGGACTCCGAACTACCTTCGGTACGTCAAAACACAAAAACTCATAATACCGATCGTCACCGAACTTTAAGCGTGCGGACCCTACGGGTTCGAGAACTATGTAGACATGACCGAGACACGTCTCCCGTCAATAACCAATAGCGGAACCTGGATGCTCATATTGGCTCCCACATATTCTACGAAGATCTTTATCGGTCAAACCGCATAACAACATACGTTGTTCCCTTTGTCATCCGTATGTTACTTGCCCGAGATTCGATCATCGGTATCTTAATACCTAGTTCAATCTTGTTACCGGCAAGTCTCTTTATTCGTTCCGTAATACATCATACCACAACTAACTCATTAGTTACAATGCTTGCAAGGCTTATAGTGATGTGCATTACCGAGTGGGCCCAGAGATACCTCTCCGACAATCGGAGTGACAAATCCTAATCTCGAAATATGCCAACTCAACAAGTACCTTCGGAGACACCTATAGAGCACCTTTATAATAACCCAGTTACGTTGTGACGTTTGGTAGCACACAAAGTGTTCCTCCGGTAAACGGGAGTTGCATAAATAGGAACATGTATAAGTCATGAAGAAAGCAATAGCAACATACTAAACGATCAAGTGCTAAGCTAACAGAATGGGTCAAGTCAATCACATCATTCTCCTAATGATGTGATCCCGTTAATCAAATGACAACTCATGTCTATGGCTAGGAAACATAACCATCTTTGATCAACGAGCTAGTCAAGTAGAGGCATACTAGTGACACTCTGTTTGTCTATGTATTCACACATGTACTAAGTTTCTGGTTAATACAATTCTAGCATGAATAATAAACATTTATCATGATATAAAGAAATAAATTATAACTTTATTATTGCCTCTAGGGCATATTTCCTTCAGTCTCCCACTTGCACTAGAGTCAATAATCTACTTCACATCTTTATGTGATTAGTTCACATCTCCATGTGACTAATACCCAAAGGGTTTATTAGAGTCAATAATCTAGTTTACATCGCTATGTGATTAACACCCAAAGAGTGATCATGTTTTGCTTGTGAGAGAAGTTTGGTCTATGGGTCTGCAACATTCAGATCCGTATGTATTTCATAAATTTCTATGTCTACAATGCTCTGCACGGAGCTACTCTAGCTAATTGCTCCCACTTTCAATATGTATCCAGATCGAGACTCAGAGTCATCTAGATCAATGTAAAAAGCTTGCATCGACGTAACTCTTTACGAAGAACTCTTTTATCACCTCCATAACCGAGAAATATTTCCTTAGTCTTCTAAGGATAAATTTGACCGTTGTCAAGTGATCTACTCCTAGATCACTATTGTACTCCTTTGCCAAACTCAGGGAAGGGTATACAATAGGTCTGGTACATAGCATGGCATACTTTATAGAACCTATGACTAAGGCATAGGGAATGATTTTTCATTCTCTTTCTATTTTCTGCCGTGGTTGGGTTTTGAGTCTTTACTCAACTTCACACCTTGCAACACATGCAAGAACTCCTTCTTTGACTGTTCCATTTTGAACTACTTTAAAATCTTGTCAAGGTATGTACTCATTGAAAATATATCAAGTGTCTTGATCTATCTCTATAGATCTTGATGCTCAATGTGTAAGTAGCTTCACCGAGGTCTTTCTTTGAAAAACTCATTTCAAACACTCCTTTATGCCTTCTAGAAAATTCTACATTATTTCTGATCAACAATATGTCATTCATATACACTTATCAGAAAAGCTGTAGTGCTCCCACTCACTTCCTTGTAAATACAGGCTTCACCGCAAGTCTGTACAACACCATATGTTTTGATCACTTTATCAAAGCATATATTCCAACTCCGAGATGCTTGCACCAGTCCATACATGGATCGCTGGAGCTTGCTCATTTTGTTAGCACCTTTAGGATCGACAAAACCTTCTGGCTACATCATATACAACTCTTCTTTAAGAAATCCATTAAGGAATGCAGTTTTGACATCCATTTGCCAGATTTCATAAAATGCGACAACTGCTAACATGATTCGGACAGACTTTTAAGCATCACTGCGAGTGAGAAAATCTCATCGTAGTCAACATCTTGAACTTGTCAAAAACCTTTTGCGATAATTCGAGCTTTGTAGATAGTAACACTACTATCAGTGTCCGTCTTCCTCTTCAAAATCCATTTATTCTCAATGACTCACCGATCGTCGGGCAAGACAATCAAATTCCATACTTTGTTCTCATACATGGATCCCATCTCAGATTTCATGGCCTCAAGCCATTTCGCGGAATCTGGGCTCATCATCGCTTCCTCATAGTTCATAGGTTCGTCATGGTCTAGTAACATGACTTCCAGAAAGGATTACCGTACCACTCTGGTGCGGACCATACTCTGGTTGTCCTACGAGGTTCGGTAGTAACTTGATCTGACATTTCATGATCATCATCAGTAGCTTCCTTACTAATTGGTGTAGAGATCACAAGAACTGATTTCTGTGATGAACTACTTTCCAATTCGGGAGAAGGTACAATTACCTCATCAAGTTCTACATTCCTCCCACTCACTTCTTTCGAGAGAAACTCCTTCTCTAGAAAGGATCCCTTCTTAGCAATGAATGTCTTGCCTTTGGATATGTGATAGAAGGTGTAACCAACAATTTCCTTTGGGTATCCTATGAAGACACACTTTTCCGATTTAGGTTTGTGCTTATCAGGCTGAAAATTTTCACATAAGCATCACAACTCCAAACTTTAAGAAATGACAGCTTAGGTTTCTTGCTAAACCACAGTTCATACGGTGTCGTCTCAACGGATATAGATGGTGCCCTTTTTAACGTGAATGTAGCTGTCTCTAATGCATAACCCCAAAAATGATAGTGGTAAATCGGTAAGAGACATCATAGATTGCACTATATCCAATAAAGTACAGTTATGATGTTCGGACACGCCATTATGTTGTGGTGTTCCAGGTGGCCCGAATTTGTGAAACTATTCCACATTGTTTTAATTGAAGACCAAACTCGTAACTCAAATATTCGTCTCCGCGATCAGATCGTAGAAACTTTATTTTCCTGTCACAATGATTTTCCACTTCACTCTGAAATTCTTTGAACTTTTCAAATGTTTCAGACTTATGTTCATCAAGTAGATATACCCATATTTGCTCAAATCATCTGTGAAGGTCAGAAAATACCGATACCCGCCGGGAGCCTCAACACTCATCCGACAGCATACATCAGTATGTATTATTTCCAATAAGTCAGTTGCTCGCTCCATTGTTCCGGAGAATGGAGTCTTAGTCATCTTGTCCATGAGGCATGCTTCGCAAGCATCAAGTGATTCATAATCAAGTGATTCCAAAAACCCACCAGCATGGAGTTTCTTCATGCGCTTTACACCAATATGACCTAAACGGCAGTGCCACAAATAAGTTACACTATCATTATTAACTTTGCATCTTTTGGCTTCAATATTATGAATATGTGTATCACTACGATCGAGATTCAATAAACCATTTATATTGAGTGTATGCCCATAGAAGGTTTTATTCATGTAAATAGAACAACAATTATTCTTTTACTTAAATGAATAACCGTATTGCAATAAACATGATCCAATCATATCCATGCTTAAAGCAAACACGAAATAACATTTATTTAGGTTCAACACTAATCCTGAAAGTATAGGGAGTGTGCGATGGTGATCATATTAATCTTGGAACCACTTCCAACACACATCATCACTTCACTCTTAACTAGTCTCTGTTCATTCTGCAACTCCCGTTTCGAGTTACTAATCTTAGCAACTGAACTAGTATCAAATACTGAGGGGTTGCTATAAACACTATTAAAGTACACATCAATAACATGTATATCAAATATACCTTTGTTCACTTTTCCATCCTTCTTATCCGCCAAATACTTGGGGCAGTTCTGCTTCCAGTGACCAGTCCCTTTGCAGTAGAAGCACTTAGTCTCAGGCTTAGGTGCAGACTTGGGCTTCTTCACTTGAGCAACAACTTGCTTGCCGTTCTTCTTGCAGTTCCCCTTCTTCCCTTTGCCCTTTTCTTGAAACTAGTGGTCTTGTCAACCATCAACACTTGATGCTTTTCTTGATTTGTACCTTCATCGATTTACGTATCACGAAGAGCTTGGGAATCGTTTCCGTTATCCCTTGCATATTATAGTTCATCACGAAGTTCTAGTAACTTGGTGATAGTGACTAGAGAACTCTATCAATCTCTATCTTATCTAGAAGATTAACTCCCAATTGATTCAAGTGATTGTAGTACCCAGACATTCTGAGCACATGCTCACTAGCTGAGCTATTCTCCTCCATTTTGTAGGCAAAGTACTTGTCAAAGGTCTCATACCTTTCGACATGGGCATGAGTCTAAAATACTAATTTCAACTCTTGGAACATCTTATATGCTCCGTGGCATTCAAAACGTTTTTGAAGTCCCAGTTCTAAGCCGTAAAGCATGGTGCACTAAACTATCAAGTAGTCATCATACTGAGCTTTGCCAAACGTTCATAACGTCTGCATATGCTCCTGCAATAGGTCCATCACCTAGCGGTGCATCAAGGACATAATACTTCTGTGCAACAATGAGGATAACCCTCAGATCACGAAGCTAGTCTGTATCATTCCTACTAACATCTTTCAACTTATTTTCTCTAGGAACATATCAAAAATAATCAGGGAGCTACATCGCAAGCAATTGATCTATAACATAGATATGCAAATACTATCAGGACTAAGTTCATGATAAATTAAAGTTCAATTAATCATATTACTTAAGAACTCCCACTTAGATAGACATCCCTCTAATCATCTAAGTGATCACGTGATCCATATCAACTAGACCATGTCCGATCATCACGTGAGATGGAGTATTTTTCAACGGTGAACATCTTTATGTTGATCATATCTACTATATGATTCATGCTCGACCTTTCAGTCTCAGTGTTCCGAGGCCATATCTGCATATGCTAGGCTCGTCAAGTTTAACCCGAGTATTCTGCGTGTGTAAAACTGTCTTACACCCGTTGTAGATGAACGTTGAGCTTATCACACCCGATCATCATGTGGTGTCTCGGCACGACGAACTTTGGCAACGGTGCATACTCAGGGAAAACACTTTTACCTTGAAATTTAGTGAGAGATCATCTTATAATTCTACCGTCAAACAAAGCAAAATAAGATGCATAAAGGATAAACATCACATGCAATCAATATAAGTGATATGATATGGCCATCATCATCTTGTGCCTTTGATCTCCATCTCCAAAGCACCGTCATGATCACCATCGTCACCGGCACGACACCTTGATCTCCATTGTAGCATCGTTGTCGTCTCGCCATCTATTGCTTCTACGACTATCGCTACCGCTTAGTGATAAAGTAAAGCAATTACAGAGCGATTGCATTGCATACAATAAAGCGACAACAATATGGCTCCTGCCAGTTGCCGATAACTCTGTTACAAAGCATGATCATCTCATACAATAAATATAGCATCATGTTTTGACCATATCACATCACAACATGCCCTGCAAAAATAAGTTAGACGTCCTCTACTTTGTTGTTGCAAGTTTTACGTGGCTGCTACGGGCTGAGCAAGAACCGTTCTTACCTACGCATCAAAACCACAACGATAGTTCGTCAAGTTAGTGCTGTTTTAACCTTCTCAAGGACCGGGCGTAGCCACACTTGGTTCAACTAAAGTTGGAGAAACTGACACCCGCCAGCCACCTGTGTGCAAAGCACGTCGGTAGAACCAGTCTCGCGTAAGCGTACGCGTAATGTCGGTCCGGGCCGCTTCATCCAACAATACCGCCGAACCAAAGTATGACATGTTGGTAAGCATTATGACTTGTATGGCCCACAACTCACTTGTGTTCTACTCGTGCATATAACATCTACGCATAAAACTGGCTCGGATGCCACTGTTGGGGAACACAACAATTTCAAAAAAATTCCTACGCACACACAGGATCATGGTGATGTATAGCAACGAGAGGGGAGAGTGTGTCCACGTACCCTCGTAGACCGAATGCGGAAGCGTTAGCACAACACGGTTGATGTAGTCGCACGTCTTCACGATCCGACCGATCCAAGTACCAAACATACGGCACCTCCGAGTTCTGCACACATTCAACTCGATGACGTCCCGCGAGCTCCGATCCAGCAAAGCTTCACAGGAGAGTTTCGTCAGCATGACGGTATGGTGACGGTGATGATGATGCTACTGACGCAGGGCTTCACCTAAGCAACGCTACGATATGATCGAGGTGGATTATGGTGGAGGGGGCACCGCACACAGCTAAGAGATCAATGATCAATTGTTGTGCCTATGTGGTGCCCCCGTATATAAAGGAGCAAGGGAAGGAGGCGGCCGGCCAGGGAGAGGCTCGCCAAGAAGGGGAGTCCTACTCCCACTAGGAGTAGGACTCCTCCTTTTCCTAGTAGGAGTAGGAGAGGGGAAAGGAAAGGGAGAGGAGGAGAAGGAAAGAGGGGGTCGGCCCCCTTGCCCTAAACCAATTCGGTTTGGGCCTTGGGAGGGCGCGCCCCACACTCCCCTTGCTGCCCTCTATTTCCACTAAGGCCCATGTAGGCCCATTAAGTCCCTCGGGGGGTTCCGGTAACCCCTCGGTACTCCGGTATATGTCCGAAACCTTTCGAAACCTTTCCGGTGTCCGAACATAGTCGTCCAATATATCGATCTTTACATCTCGACCATTTCGAGACTCCTCGCCATGTCCGTGATCATATACAGGACTCCGAACTACCTTCGGTACGTCAAAACACAAAAACTCATAATACCGATTATCACCAAACTTTAAGCGGGCGGACCTACGGGTTCGAGAACTATGTAGACATGACCGAGACACATCTCCGGTCAATAACCAATAGCGAAACCTGGATGCTCATATTGGCTCCCACATATTCTACGAAGATCTTTATCGGTCAAACCGCATAACAACATATGTTGTTCCCTTTGTTATCAGTATGTTACTTGCCCGAGATTCGATCGTCGATATCTTAATACCTAGTTTAATCTCGTTACCGACAAGTCTCTTTATTCATTCTGTAATACATCATTCCACAACTAACTCATTAGTTACAATGCTTGCAAGTCTTATAGTGATGTGCATTACCGAGTGGGCCTAGAGATACCTCTCCGACAATCGGAGTGACAAATCCTAATCTTGAAATATGCCAACTCAACAAGTACCTTCGGAGACACCTGTAGAGCACCTTTATAATCACCCAGTTACGTTGTGCCGTTTGGCACAAAGTGTTTCTCCGGTAAACGGGAGTTGTGTAATCTCATAGTCATAGGAACATGTATAAGTCATGAAGAAAGCAATAGCAACATACTAAACGATCAAGTGCTAAGCTAACGGATTGGGTCAAGTCAATCACACAATTCTCCTAATGATGTGATCCCGTTAATCAAATGACAACTCATGTCTATGGCTAGGTGTAACATCCCAAATTTTCAATTTGGTATGTTATGCATTAGATCATCATTGCATATCATATTTTTCTGCATTTTGGCTGATCCTAGAAATTCTAAGCAATTGAAGGACCCACGGAGAGAGTTGGGGATTTCGTTATTTTCATATTTGAGCTTTTCTCGAATTATGAAAAGACGATCGCTTGATTTTAATTTTATTTCTCTAAAATATTTCTTTTATAAAAACTTAAAAGAGAGAGGATAAAATGACATCCTCAAAATAAAGAAATACCAGAGATTTAATATTAAAATCAAATAAGTTTTTATTTGGAGTTTTATTGCTATTTTATTTGAATTAGGGAAAATATGCGTTTTTCAAAATTGCATTTTAGGCCCAAATAAATGTTCACCTTGTCCGGCTTATTTTTAGAGGACGGGGAAAATTTATTTCGGGATTTTTTGAGTCCGTCTAGTATTTCTTTTCTTTCTTTTTCTGCAGGTCCGAATAGTTTAAAAAAACGAGAACCGACCTAACCGGGCTGTGTCCGTCTAGGACTCTCGGCCCGGCCGGCCTTATAAGCCGGGGGAGCTGCCCCTCAGCCCACCCCGCACCCTCGCCCGAAACCCTAGCCGCCCGAGCCCCCGCCGCCGCCGCC
>NC_041380.1:331623595-331675533 GCF_002162155.2 Triticum dicoccoides | reverse complement strand
CGGAGCCGCGCCTCGCCGCTGCAGCTGCCCGACCCCGCCGCCGCCGCCATTAGTTTTCTATGGAAAAACCGATCGATTTTTCTTTAGAACCCGCGGTTTTATTTTAGTAGATTGGTTTATTTTTTTGGTATAGTTATTTAGCGGACGTTCATCCGTATATTTGTTTTTATGAACGGTTTTCACTGTTTAGCCACAGACAGCGAACGCTCGTTCCTTAGCCCGTTCGTCAGTTTTCTTTAATTGGATTTTTCCGTGATTATTTCTGATCGTGATTTCTGATCCGATTTTCGTTCTACTTTATCTTTTCGCTTGTTTGTCGGAATCAGGCGATTCAAGCGCCTAGATCTTTGTCTCGAGATCCTCTTTCCGTTTAACCAACTTGAACAAGCTTTTGCTACTGTAAACTTTGACCTAGGTCCAGATTAGTAAACGGATCTTGTTTCTTTCGCCGTTTGAGTTTCGTTGCTCCGTTCGATTTGATTCTTTTTGCAAACCGGAGTTCTTAAGTTGAACTTTCTGGTTAGATCTTCTTATTTGAGTTTTATCCGTGTTTCTTTGCTTGAGTGCTTATGTATGCTATTGTTTGTTTACGATAGAATTCACGGAGTGCTAGGCGTGTTATTTGGAGTCTCTAGGTTTCGCAGATTGTCACTAAGGCAAGTAACACTTTGCTCATATCCCTTTATCACCCAGTTTTTATGCATTAGTTCCAATCCTCAAATGTTGCATGGTTAGGATGGCATTAACATGTGGGTTGGGAAGTAGTTGATGAGGTAGAACCTATTGCCGTGTTACATTCAAACCCTTGGGAGTTACTTGTACATGTTGCTTATATTGCTATGCTATGCTCATAGACGTGGTTTGGGTGAGTGAAATCCATGACAGATGTGAGATTGTTAATTAATGGTTAAACTTAAGGTGGCAACTTAAATACACATCTGGGTGGATTGAGGCACCTGGAGTACCCAGTGTTGCCTGTATTTTTGGAAATCCCGGAGTACCTGTGTGATCTTCCTATGGACCGCCACCCAGGCTCAAAGGGAACTGAGATTATTCATGCTAGAAACTTCTGTGTGCAGCCACAAGATATTATGGGCTCTAGCATAGTTGAGTAAGTTACGTGAAGCTCTTGAAAAGGTGGATCAGCAGGTAGTGGGTTGTAGGTTTGGTACGGTCTGCCCAGAGTAGAGAGTTAATGTTTCTGAAAGACTGTGTCTCGGTCATCCGTTTCTCAAACACCATGTAGTGCGTGAAAATTCAACAGAGGCGATCGAGTCTTGTGGGGAAAAGTGCGCAAACCTCTGCAGAGTGTACAAACTAATCATGGTTAGCCGTGTCCCCGGTTATGGACATCTTGAGTATCTAGTACCTGGAGTATCTTAAGTATCTCATCACTCTTAAATTAATATTGTTGGGTTGATAATTACTTTAATTGGGATTGAGTTGGAGGAATCTTCTCAATGATGTTTAAGCTACCATGATAGTTAAATAAAATCTATTCCTTTGTTGTAGGAAAAAATTGGCTTTTCGCAAAACTATAACCGTAGAGCTTTTTCACCAGCCAAATATGCATGTAGTGATAGCATTATTCTGTTCTTGCTCTACTGTGTTACTTTGCCAGCATATTCCATGTGCTGACCCGTTTTCGGGCTACAACGTATTATGTTGCAGACTTTTCAGACGAGGAGTAAGGTTCGTTACGTCGTTGCCGTGCAGCTCAGCTATGCCGTTGGAGTTGATGGACTCACTTTATCTTCCAAGCCTTCTGCTGTTATCGTATTAGATGGCCTTAAGCCATATTTATTGTAATAAGTTATCTTAGGAGACATTCGATGTAATAAGTGTGTGATTGCTACTCTGTTATAAATCCTCGAGTACTGTGTGTGTCAGCATTATCGATCCAGGGATGACACTGAAGCACAGAGACTTGACTGTTTGAGGTCGGGTCGCTACAAGATGGTATCAGAGCACACACTGAGTGTAGGACACGACCACTAAGCTAAAAGCCATAGATCACTATTCTCTTCTCATTTCTGACTCCTCTCCATTTTCTACTCTTTAGGATGGCGGATGCAAGGAACAAGTTTGCACAACCGGATGAAGAAGCACCTTTTGGACAACACTTGAAGGAAGTCACTAGGTACCTGAATATAGGAATACCAAGCTTCACCGGGACCTACAACGCCACTTTACCATAAGAGGAGCGATGGATGATTCAAGTTCAAGTTCCTGGAAGGACATTCACGCCAGTCACTAAACCCATAGAGTTTTCCTTTGATGCACCAACCTGGAGTCTAGGAAAGAGTATGGCAGCTCACATCACCATGGGGCATTGGAGAAGTTTACCAAAAGGAGCTTAAGGATACTATCTACCAGATTTGTGGGCGCCGAGATGAGAAATGGGAGATGATCAACACCAGGAAGGATAGATCAATTGCAGCTTTCATCCAGGAACTAAACCAGCACATTCGACGCCAGGAGAATCAGATGTGCGCAGGAATGATAGATCTGAAGAACGCGATGACAAGGATCACGGAACTGGAGGAAGAACTCAAGGCTACACGTGAAGATTATGAGGAGGAAATCATCGTACTAGTGGAGAAGAATGAAGATCTGGAAAGGAAGCTAGGAGTATTCCTGGGAGACCCCGCACCAGGAGGAGAAGACGAAGAACCCAAGGAGATTCACCCGGAGGACCACATCATCATCGACGACACCGACTCCGATCTTAACGATGGTGACTTTGAAGATGAAGCGGGAGCAGATATCATGGAGTCTTCAACTGAGGAATATTTTTAGTAGACCACCACATCAGTAGTAATACTCCACCATGTAAATAGAGTAGTCCGAGCACTTTTGTGATAGTTCTAGACCGATTGTATGCCTTGCTTGATTGATCGAGTGAAATGATTGTGTTTGTCTCATGTGCATATGGGTAGTGCTTTCTCATTAGACCTCATTCTATTCTAATCTCTCCCCTCTAACCCATCAGATGCCTCCGAGACGTGACCCCGGATTTGCTTTTCCATCGGAGCTCACTCAGTTGATCCAGCAACAGAATACCCTGATGCAGTTGTTAGTTCAGAACCAAGGCAACAACAACAACAACATTCCACCACCACCACCAGCAGTTGAAAATTTAGCCCATTTTCTGAGCTTGCAACCGCCGGTGTTTTCCAGTAGCACCGAGCCTATAGTAGCAGATGATTGGCTCTGTAGGATTGGAAGGGAGTTAACTACTGCAGATGTACTGATGCTGAGAAGGTGCGTTTTGCCGCACATCAGTTGGATGGACCAGCAGCCTCATGGTGGGAGAATTACACTGTCACCTACCCTATAGCCACAGTGACATGGGCCCAGATTCAGCAAGCTTTCCGCATAGCCCATGTCTCAACTAGAGCAATGAGTATGAAGAAGCGTGAGTTTCGCAACTTACGCCAGGGGAACCGGACTGTGGCACAGTACACGGATGAGTTTGGCAAGTTATCTCGCTATGCCCCTGATGATGTGGCCACAAATGCCGCAAAGCAGGAGAAGTTTATTGAAGTGCTGAATGATGAGATGAGCATGCAGTTGATGGTGGCAACATTCACCAACTACCAGGAGTTGGTAGATAAGGCTCTTATGATTTAAGGGAAGCAGCAGCAGATTGAGAGCCGTAAGAGGAAGTATGGACAAGGGAGGTATAACTCAGGAGCTCAGCAAAAGCCTTGCCTAACCCCGAACTCGGGAGGACTTGTTCATAGCCATGGAGGCCACACCCATAATGGAGGAAGTAACCATAATCATACTGGCCCAAGGAATGGGAATAGGAATGGAGCAAGCAATAATTAGAACCGCCCCAATCCAGCCACACCCACCAAGAGAGACCTAACCACGTTACTTGTTACAAGTGCGGGAATACTAGACACTATTCCACGGAGTGCCCTGAAGGGAAGAATGGAAACAGAAATGGGAGCGCTGGGAAGAAGCCCAATCCATTCAACAAAGGACAAGTGAACCATGTTAACATGGAGGAGGTTGAAGAGCAGCCGGACGCGGTTATAGGTAAGTTTTTGGTTAAGTCATTTACCGCTCTTGTTATTTTTGATACTGGCGCATCACATTCATACATATCAAGGGAAATCGTGGATAAGTTTAAACTACCGACCCAAACCCTTAGGACCCCTTTGTTAGTAAGTTCACCTTGAGCAGAGTATATGGCTAGTCGATGGTGCAGCCAGATACCCCTAACCATTGGCAACCATGTTTTTCCGTCTGACCTAATTATCTTGGAGTCACAAGGATTGGATGTGATATTAGGAATGGACTGGATGTCAAAGTATGGAGGAAGCATTGACTGTGTTAGTAAGTCAATTTTTCTCACCACCCCGGAGGGAAAAAGGATCAAGTATATATATATCTAGGCATGCACCCAGAAGTAGTCAAGTAAATACCCTCACGGGAGTTGTTCAGGAGGAAGTGCCTATAGTAAAGGATTACCCGGATGTTTTTCCAGAGGAGTTACCAGGAATGCCACCTGATCGAGATATCGAGTTTTTGATAGAGCTATTGCCAGACACAGGGCCAATATCCAAGAGACCCTATCGGATGCCCGCGAATGATCTAGAAGAGATTAAGAAACATATCAGTGAGTTATTGGAAAAATGTTACATTCGATGGAGTTCATCACCATGGGGAGCCCCAGTGCTTTTGGTTGAGAAGAAGGATAAAACCCTAAGGATGGTTGTTGATTATCAAGCCTTGAATGAAGTGACGATCAAGAACAAGTACCCATTGCCGATGATCAATGATCTGTTTGACCAGCTTCAAGGAGCTAAGGTGTTTTCGAAGATTGATCTATGATCAGGATATCACCAGCTGAAGATATGGGAGAAGGATATACCAAAGACATCATTCACCACACGGGACGGGCTATACGAATATACAGTCATGTCGTTTGGACTGACTAACGCCCCTGCCTATTTCATGAGCATGATGAATAAGGTGTTCATAGAATATTTGGATAAGTTTGTTGTGGTGTTCATTGATGATATAATGGTATATTTGAAGAATGAAGAGGAACACAAGGAGCATTTGTGTTTAGTTCTCGAGAAACTCAGGGAACATCAGTTGTACGCCAAGTTAAGCAAATGCGAGTTTTGGTTGAAGGAAGTCGGATTCCTTGGACACGTTATATCAGGAGAAGGTATAACAGTAGATCCCACCAAGGTTCAGTCAGTCACTGAATGGTTGGCACCCACTTCAGTTAGCGAGATCCGCAGTTTTCTTGGAGTCGCAGGATACTATTGGAGATTCATTGAGAATTTTTCCAAGATCGCGAAGCCAATGACAGAATTGTTGAAGAAGGATACCAAGTTTAAATGGATGGAAGATTGTGAGGCAAGTTTCCAGGAGCTGAAGAAACGTTTGACTACAGCCCCAGTGCTGACACTGCCAGATATACATAAGGATTTCCAAGTGTATTGCGACGCCTCTCACTTAGGACTTGGAAGTGTGCTTAGGATGGAAGAGTTGTTTCGTATGCCTCGCGACAACTGAAACCGCACGAGTTAAATTATGCCACGCATGATTTGGAGCTAGCAGCCATAGTGCATGCGTTGAAGACGTGGAGGCATTACCTTATTGGAAACCATTGTGATGTGTACACGGATCATAAGAGTTTGAAGTACATCTTCACCCAGAAGGAACTGAACCTTAGACAGAGAAGATGGTTGGAGCTTATAAAGGATTATGACATGAAGCTAGACTATCATCCAGGAAAGTCCAATGTCATAGCAGACGCTTTGAGCCGGAAGAGTTACGCTAATACCCTAGAGAGCACGGGATTGCCGAAGGAGTTAGCAGAGGATCTCTGGGAACTACGTTTGGAGATTGTTCCTACAGGTTTTGTTGCAACAATGGAGGTTCATCCTACATTGTTAGGAAAGATTCGAGAATCTCAGAAGGATGACAAAGAGATTGCCGAGATAAAAGAGAAAATGAGCGAATGAAAGGCCAAAGGTTTTCGTGAGGATGAGCACGACACCCTATGGTTTGAGGACCGTGTTTACGTGCCCAATAACACAGAGATCAGGAAATTAATACTACAGGAGGCTCATGACTCACCATACTCGATACACCCTGGAAACACCAAGATGTATTTGGATTTGAAGGAACGTTTCTGGTGGACAGGGATGAAGAAGGATATTGCCGAGTATGTAGTCATATGTGATGTATGTCAGAGAGCGAAGGCAGAGCATCAAAAGCCAGCAGGATTGCTACATCCTATGCCGATATCCGAATGGAAGTGGGATAAACTTGGCATGGATTTTATCACCGGATTGCCCAGGACCAAATCAGGTTATGATTCTATATGGGTAGTAATTGATCGCTTGACCAAAGTGGCACACTTTATCCCAGTGAAAACAACTTATACCAGTGCAAAGTTGGCCAAGATATATATGACCAGGATCGTATGTCTGCATGGAGTTTCGAGGATCATCGTATCGGATAGAGGGACACAATTTACCTCAAAGTTTTGGCACCAGCTACACCAGACTTTGGGAACGAGATTGGAATTCAGTATAGCATTTCACCCGCAGACGGATGGACAGACCGAGAGAGTCAATCAGATTCTGGAGGACATGTTGAGAGCCTGTGCGCTAGATTATGGATCTAGTTGGGATGACAATTTGCCTTACGCAGAGTTCTCATACAACAATAGTTACCAAGCCAGTTTGAAGATGGCACCGTTCGAAGCTCTGTATGGACGAAGGTGTAGAACACCGTTAATGTGGGATGAAGTTGGAGACCGACAATTGTTTGGACCAGACTTGATCAAAGAGTCTGAGGAGAAAGTTAAACTGATTCAAGATAGACTGAAGATAGCTCAGTCCAGACAGAAGAGTTATGCAGATTCGAAACACAAGAAGATAACCTATGAAATTGGAGATAGAGCATATCGCGAGTAGCACCTTTGCGAGGAGTGAAACGCTTTGGAGTTAAGGGAAAGTTAGCCCCAAGATTTGTAGGACCGTATCATGTTTTGGAACGAATGGGAGAAGTTTCCTACAAGTTGGAGTTACCTGAAGGACTGTCAGGAGTTCATGATGTGTTTCACGTTTCCCAGTTGAAGAAGTGCCATGCTGAGATGGTCGATATACCGCTAAGAGATACCAAACCCTTGGAGGCGATTCATTTGGACAATGATTTGACTTATGAGGAGAGGCCAGTCAGGATTTTGGAGATTGCCAGTCGAGTCACCCGCAGCAAGGTTATTAAGTTTTGCAAAGTTCAATGGAGTCACCATACCGAGGATGAAGCCACCTGAGAACGAGAGGATGACCTTCGCAAAGACCACCCACACCTATTTTCTAGCCAACCCGAATCTCGAGGGTGAGATTCATCTTAAGGGGGGGGGGTAGGTTTGTAACATCCCAAATTTTCAATTTGGTATGTTATGCATTAGATCATCATTACATATCATATTTTTCTGCATTTTGGTTGATCCTAGAAATTCTAAGCAACTCAAGGACCCACGGAGAGAGTTGGGGATTTCATTATTTTCATATTTGAGCTTTTCTCGAATTATGAAAAGAGGATCGCTTGATTTTGATTTTATTTCTCTGAAATATTTATTTTATAAAAACATAAAAGAGAGAGGATAAAATGACTTCCTCAAAATAAATAAATACCAGAGATTTAATATTAAAATCAAATAAGTTTTTATTCGGAGTTTTATTGCTATTTTATTTGAATTAGGAAAAATATGCGTTTTTCAAAATTGCATTTTAGGCCCAAATAAATGTTCACCTTGTCCGACTTATTTTTAGAGGACGGGTGTCGGTGTCAAAACCGGCGGACTCGGGTAGGGGGTCCCGAACTGTGTGTCTAGGCCGGATGGTAACGAGAGGTAAGGGACACGAAGTTTTACCCAGGTTCGGGCCCTCTTGATGGAGGTAAAACCCTACGTCCTGCTTGATTAATATTGATGATATGGGTAGTACAAGAGTGGATCTACCACGAGATCAGAGAGGCTAAACCCTAGAAGCTAGCCTATGGTATGATTGTTGTTCTGTATGTTGTCCTACGGACTAAAACCCTCCGGTTTATGTAGACACCGGAGAAGGTTAGGGTTACACAAAGTCGGTTATAATGGTAGGAGATCTATATATCCGTATCGCCAAGCTTGCCTTCCACGCCAAGGAAAGTCCCTTCCGGACACGGGACGAAGTCTTCAATCTTGCATCTTCATAATCCAGGAGTCCGGCTGAAGGTATAGTCCGACCATCCGGACACCCCCTAATCCAGGACTCCCTCAGTAGTCCCTGAACCAGGCTTCAATGACGACGAGTCTGGCGCGCAGATTGCCTTTGGCATTGCAAGGCGGGTTCCTCCTTCAAGTACTTCATAGAAGATTTTTGAACACAAAGATAGTGTCCGGCTCTGCAAAATAAGTTTCCACATATTTCCATAGAGAGAATAATATTTACACAAATCTAATCTGCTGACGTATTCCGTAGTGCGACGCACCACGACCAAGCCTTTATTCGAATCGTTTTATTATCCCACCTCAGTGTGTCACGCGAGGCGGTTTCCTTGGCACGTCTTGTTTAAAGCAGAGATCGTGTTCCCTTATTTCAGGATTCTCATCAATACGGGCGTGGGTAACCCAACCGCTTATAGGACTCCTAGACTATAGGCAAGTCCAAACGGCCACGGAGAGGACGCTTGATATTCACCCTCTTTATAAAGGGACAAGGCTTTTATTTTTTCCCTCTCGTGCTCAATCGAATCCTTCCCCCACCTCAAGCTCAAACACCCAAAGTTCAGGTCAGGTGCTCCGAACCTTCAATTATGTCCGGATCTAGCCTTCAAGGCCGATGGGTGCCTTCCTCCGTCACGGAAGAAGACATCAAAAAGTTGAGGGAGGCCAGATATCTGACCGCCGAGGTTGTGCATCGGCTGCCTGCCCGAGGGCAGGCCGTCCCCTCCCCCAAACCCAATGAGAGCGTCGTGTTCGTCTCCCACTTCCTCCAGGTCTAGGCCTTGCTCTGGATCCTTTCGGCAGGGGTTTGATGTTTTATTACGGGCTAGACTTCCATGATCTAGCTCCAGACTCCTTTCTTCATATCACAACATTTATTGTCGTGTGTGAGGCCTTCCTCCGGGTTACCCCTCACTTTGGCTTGTGGCTCAAGACCTTTGAAGTAAAGCCGAAGATGATCAAGGGGCAACATGCAGCGTGTGGAGGTGCCTCAATATGCAAGATGACGGGAGCTCCGTGGCCCAAAGGTTCCATTCCAGAGGTGTCTGAATTGTGGCAACAGGAGTGGTTCTACATCACGGCTCCTAGGAGTGCCAAGTGGGCGGCCGCCCCTATTTTCCGCTCGGGCCTTCCACCACAACTGATGTCATGGATCAGCAGAGGTCTGAGCTGGGGTCCAGCCAAGGACGTGTCTATACTGCAAAGCCGCATTCGAGATCTCTTCAATGGAGATTTTAGTTTGGTTGCGGTAATACAAGTTATACTGGTTCGTCAAGTCCAGCCTTGCAAACGCCGACCCCTTCGCTTGTGGGAGTTCAATCCCGAGGGACCGCGTGTCATCCAAAATTTCCTCGGCCTGACGCACGAGGAGATGTACAAGTCATTCTTCGGACCCCAGGTAGAGTGTCCGGAAATTATCGAGGATGTGGGCTTGAGCAGTAACCGCGCCGCTGAACAGGTAAGGAATCTTCTGGCCGAACATACTATCTCTCATTTGTTACGAAGTTATTTCCGAGAGTTCGCTTTTTGACCAGGACTGGCTAACAAAGGCAAAGTTGATTCGGTGTTCGGCCCCCCTCCCTGAGGGTTTGGGCAATCCGGTATTGGAAAAGATGCTCCAGGTCGCACCTTGCCCGGAGCCCTTGAAGGAAGATACTGTGAAGGATAATACGGGCGGACGCGGGCCCCCAACGCTGCCCATTCTAGCCGAGGGAGCGAGCATCTCCATGAAGGAAGACGACCGGAGGAGGAAAAGGACTGCGCCTGGGGATTCAGACGCCGAAGCTTCCAAACGGGAGAAGAAGTCTCCCACAGAGGGTCCTACCTTGGGGGGTGCTTTTGCCGCACAAAGTCCGCGGGGGGATCAATTCTCCAGCGAGTCGTAAGTGACCCGAAATACTTTAATAGTACAGGTATGCCATCTTTTTCTTCTGAGAAAATAACCACCGCATATATCTTTGCAGTTCGGACCTTAGCCCCTCTCAAATGAGCTCATCTTCGGGGGATCTTCTTCCAGAGATGATGGAGAGCGAAACGCCCCCTACAGACTCCTCCGCTCCGAAAGCAGGCGACCCCGAAGTGTCGTCGCGGAGGGCCTCTTCGGGTCCGGTGAGGCCAGAAGATAATCCCATTGACCCCCGAAGCTCCCAGTGTCCGGCTCCCGAAGAGAGCAGAAAAAAGAGTCCGGCACCGTCTGGTGTGCAATCGGACGTTCCAAGGGAGTTGGTGGGGCGAGCGGCCATCTCAGACGAACACCGTGTGCTGATGAATACGGTGATGGAGAGAATCTTGTCCGCCGAAAGCGGATTGCTTCAAGCTTTTATGAGTCTACTAACAGGCTTTGAGGTACGTAAAATAACGTATGATAGTCCTGCACATGCTAGGTGTGCCCTGTGTAGATAGTAGCCCCTGAGACTCTGGTTGTCGTTGGAAACAACGACGAACAAAGGATAATATTCCCAGGTAATAACCATACTGCCTCTATGTGCAGGTGATGGAAGCTCCGGTGGCTAGCCGGACTAGCGAGTTTGCCCATTTAAAACGGCAGTTGGATGCGGCAGACGCCGACATCGAGCTTGTTAACAAAAGGCTTGACGAGGCACAGGGTAAGTGTCATTATCTGGTAAATGCCACATAGTAAGAGCAGCATGATGCCAGTATCTTTAATATGTTGTGACTGCAGATGGAGCTGCCACTGTTGAAGCCTTGCGGGCAGAACTTGCCCGAGCCAAGGAACAAGCGAGGTTTAGTAATGCGGCTCTTTGAAGGCGGCCGAAGAGTTGAAAACCGAGAAGGCCGCGCATGGCGAGAGCCGAGATAAGATGGCCAAGATGGCCATAGAATTAAAAGCCGCCGCCGACTGTTGCCGGGTTCTTGAAAAGGAAAACCTAGCGAAGGCATCAGACCTTGAGAAGGCTGCTGCGACGAGAAAAGACATCCGCTCTGCTATGAGGGCGAAGAAGGAGGAGCTGCGGGAATCCGGGGATATTGTAGTTGGGAAATCTTTTATGTTGCGGAGGAAGTTCGGAGATCCATGGTATGCCTCTTTGGATCGGCTGTGGAGTTCGGAGGATGTGTATATGGATTTGGCGGCGAGCGCTGCCGATGCGGCCAAGTACTTCCAGGGTCAGACGGACCGTGAAGTGGACCAGCTGTTTGGACACAATTCCATTCTCCCGAGCGTCCGCTTTCATTGACTGGCCAATTAGCCCAATGGGCCGAACTAAATAGGTTGTCCGGACTCGCCATGAGGTCTGTTGTGGATCAGCTATGGCCGGAAAGGCCAAAACCGAACAACTATTTCAGCTTGGTGCAGCAGCTCCTTGACGTGGTGCCGCGCATTAATGCGATGAAGAGGTCGGCGTGCATAGAGGGCTCACGGATGGCCTTTGCCCGTGTTAAAGCATACTGGGCGGAGATGGATGCTACCACTGTTGCAGCGCGGGATTCGGCCATAGGTCGAATGGCTGCTGAGCACTACTTTGAAGAAGTTCTTGAGGGTGCTCGTTTAATAGAGACCCAGTGTTCAAAAAATATTATGTTTGAGTGATATGTAATCTCATTGTAAGCGAAATGCTTTTATAAATTTTTATGAGGCTATTTTTATACTTTTGCCTGAAGGTAATGTGATGCCTCCTGGGCGGCCGTTTATGTATACATGTGTATAACTTGAAAGATTGCAGCCGTCGGCTTCAACCCCCACGCATATAATGCGGAGGTGCTCACAAAAAACACGCGTTCACACTTAACCCAACGTCTTGGTCCTATTAAGGAGGTGATAGCGGAGCAAGCGAGGCAACCGGACTATAATGCTTTAGCACTTTCACTTAGCCATAGGAGTTTGACAGTGGGGATACTAAATAGCCCCTGGTGGCTCCGCACTCTCCCGATCCCGGGGTGCGTACATGCCTGGCCAGAAAACGGCCCTTCGTTAAGGCGGAGGAATTCTAACATTCCAACAGGTCATCGAGTGGTTGACCAGTCTCACAATATATCATGACAGTCAGTTTTCGGCTTTCTCTACTGAGGTGCTCATCTGGATGAACCAGGGCACAATCGCAATAGTTCTCCTGGTGCTACCTTAGCCGGTAAAGCGGAACGTAAGGCACCAAAACACAGGAGCCGGGCAAACCCAACATTTGACCAAATACAATGATTCGGAGCTGATGCATATAAGGCCAAACTCGCGACACCGAACACTCCCTAAGGTATTCGGTCTTTGTGGTATAAACCGGGCCTAGATAATGGCCTTTGTAAGAAGCCCCTTGTGTCCAGGTACGTGCATTGTTCTGGCGTGGCCACATGCGAAGACGTCAGCATCCTTCTCAACGGTGGATATGTATCAACAAGAGACAGTAAAAAAGGTTTACGCAGGGTCTTAATCTAAAAAGAATCCTTGGAGCGGGTCCCTGCTGCACGTCTGCGCCTGTGTCTCCATTGTGCCGTATCCTGGATGGGTGTAGCACGATGATCGTCTGTAAAAGAGAGGAATTTAGGTGAAAAAGTTGTCGTGCAAAAAGATAGTTTTTAAAGAAACCATGTATAATTCAAGATGAGAAAAAATTGCCACTTGTCTGCGCGCATTGAGCCCCTTGTATTGACAAATAGGGGTGTGACCACTTATCCGGTATAAATAGCGGCGCCGAGCTTGATTAATTGTGGCTGAGGTCTTGACGACCTATTGGATGCTTTTGCTGGTCCGGGCGCCTTTAGTGTGCGGCTGCATTCACTGAAATGATGCCACATGGACCGGGCATCTTGAGTGTGAGGGAGGCGTAGTGTGGTATTGCATTAAAGCGAGCGATAGCTTCGCGCCCGAGCAGTGCTTGATAGCCACTTTGGAACGGAGCGATGTGGAAGGTTAAATGCTCGCGACGGAAGTTATCAGGGGAGCCAAATATAACTTGTAGTAGGAGGGAGCCCGTACAACGAGCCCCTGGGCCTGGCATTACTCCTTTAAAGGTGGTATTGCTATGGTGAATTTTTGTTGGGTCTAACCCCATCCCGCGGATTGTATCCTGATATATTAGGTTTAGACTGCTGCCACCGTCCATCAAGACTCGTGTGAAGTGATGTCCGCCAATTACTGGGTCTAATACCAGGGCGGCCCATCCTGCGTGTCGGATAACTTGCTGAGTAATCGCGATGGTCGAAAGTGATCGGTTGAGACGACCAGTGGCAGGACTTCGCGGTGACAGGCACTTGGGTATATTTTCCTGGGAGTGCGCGTTGTTTTTTCCCTTGATCACGTGTAACATGTTTACTGTTTTGACTTCTGGTGGAAATTTCTTTTGTTCCCCGGTGTCTTTCTTGGGAGGCTCGTCCTCGTCTTCACTTGGTGTATCCTCCCCCTTGTGTACGGCGTTGAGCTTGCCGGACTGCTTGAAGACCCAACATTCTCTGTGGGTATGATTAGCCGGTTTACCAAGGGTACTATGGATCTGACATACTTGGTCCAGAATTTTGTTGAGGCTGGACAGTTCATCCTTGGTGCCTTTAGAGGGCGGCTTTTGCTGACCTGGCCGAGAGTTTGTGAATCCGGCATTTATTGTCGTGCCCTTCGTGCTGTCTTCTTTATTCCGACGTTTGTTATTGTTGCGCTGTGATTTCCCGTTTCCATCTCTAACTTCAGATGTACTGGGGTCGCTGGTGCTGCATCTGGCTAGCCAGCTGTCCTCACCCGCGCAAAAGCAGGTCATGAGGCTTTTTAATGTGGCCATTGTTCTCGGCTTATTTTGGCCGAGGTGTCTGGCGAGCCATTCGTTACGGACGCTATGCTTAAAAGCTGCCAAGGCTTCGGCGTCCGGACAGTCGACAATCTGGTTCTTTTTAGTAAGAAACCTGTTCCAAAGCCCGGGCTGTTGAGTTATATGACTCAAATCGTCCGCATCCGGAGGTCGGACATAAGTCCCTTGAAAATTTGCCCGAAAGGCGTCTTCGAGCTCTTCCCAACTTCCAATGGAGCTTTCGGGGAGGCCTTTAAGCCAGTGACGAGCTGGCCCTTTGAGCTTGAGGGGTAAGTACTTGATGGCGTGGAGATCATCTCCTCGAGCCATATGGATATGAAGGATGTAGTCCTCAATCCAGACCCCAGGGTCTATTGTTCCGTCGTATGTCTCTATGTTTACGGGTTTGAATCCCTCTGGAAATTCATGGTCCAACACCTCATCGGTGAAACATAAGGGGTGTGCGGCACCCCTGTAGCTAGGTGTACCGCGTTGTTCGGATGTTTGTTGTGTTGCATTGTATGCTGGGGTGCGCTTGCATGGTCCATAGATGGATCTTGCTGCGCCGTCCTTTGGGTGCGAGCCCTTGCATGGGTCGCGTGTTGTATTGTGAGTGGCGTTGTATGCCGCTCTGTGTTGGTAGAGGGGTCGTTTATCCGGCCAGGTGGCTGCTTTGATATTTGGTTGTGGGGGGTCTAAGGCCTCCTCATCGAATTCAGGTAGCAGCTTCCGCTTTGGGTAGCTCTTGGAGGGGCGATTGTCGCCGTACCTTGCTGCTGTGTTGAGTATTTTACTCCATTTGATTTGGAGTGTGTCTTGTGCATCCTTGAGCCTTTGCTTCTGTTTTTTAAGACTCCTCGCGGTGGCAACAAGCCTTTTACGGGCATTCTGCTGCTCTGGGTGCCTGTCCGGCGTTATATCGTCCGGACCATTATCCTTGATAGAATTTGTTTGTTCGGTTTGATTATCCGGATTGCCGCTGTCTGGCAGCGGTTTACCCTGCTCCAGTGCTGGGTCTGTGTGATTGTTATTTCTGTCGAGGCAGGATTTGGGGCGGCGCTTGCGTCGCTGCTTTGACTGCTTCTCGAGGGAACAAGCCTTCGGTGCATCCTTCCGCTCCTCGTCGTCATCTTTTGGTGCGTCCACCATGTATATGTCATATGACGAGGTGGCTTCTAGGGCCCCGTAGGAGCTGGTTCTTCATCGTCTCCTTCATCGGCGTCCATACCGTCGATGTCTTCAGAGTCGAAGTTGAGCATGTCGGTTAAATCATCGACAGTGGCTACAAAGTGGGTGGTGGGTGGGCTTTGAATTTCTTCATCGTCCGTATCCCAACCTTGCTGACCATAGTCCGGCCAGGGCTCTCCTGATAAAGAGAGAGACTTTAGTGTCTTCAGAATATCGCCAAAAGGCGTGTGCTAAAAGATGTCCGCGACAGTAAACTCCATGCTCGGCGCCCAATCAGATTCGATCGGTAGGGGCGCGGAGGGTTCGGAGTACGGAGAGGGGTCCGGCTCCTTGGAGTCACGAGTCTCGCGGAGTGCGGGGCTGGTGTTCGGTTTGATCGCCGTTGGGATCGCAGCCCCCAAGGCAGCGTCCATCCACCCATCCTCGATCGGCGCAGTTGGCTCCGAATTAAGGGTCAAAGCCGATGCGGGTGCAGCCTCCAGGGCACTGTTTGGCGGCAGAGCTAGATCATGCTCGTCGTGACAGTGCGGCGCGCTCGGCAGTGGCTCGAATCCGTCGAGGATCAAGTCCCCGCGGATGTCAGTCGTGTAGTTTAAACTTCCAAATCTGACCTTGCGGCCAGGGGCATAGCTTTCGATCTGCTCCAGATGGCCAAGTGAATTGGCCCGCAGTGCGAAGCCGCCGAAGACGAAGATCTGTCCCGGGAGAAAGATCTCACCCTGGACTGCATCGCTATTGATGATCGTAGGAGCCATCAAGCCTGACGGCGACGACACAGAGGAACTCTCAATGAAAGCACCAATGTCGGTGTCAAAACCGGCGGATCTCGGGTAGGGGGTCCCGAACTGTGTGTCTAGGCCGGATGGTAACAGGAGGTAAGGGACACGAAGTTTTACCCAAGTTCGGGCCCTCTTGATGGAGGTAAAACCCTACGTCCTGCTTGATTAATATTGATGATATGGGTAGTACAAGAGTAGATCTACCACGAGATCGGAGAGGCTAAACCCTGGAAGCTAGCCTATGGTATGATTGTTGTTCTGTATGTTGTCCTACGGACTAAAACCCTCCGGTTTATATAGACACCGGAGAGGGTTAGGGTTACACAAAGTCGGTTACAATGGTAAGAGATCTATATATCCGTATCGCCAAGCTTGCCTTCCACGCGAAGGAAAGTCCCTTCCGGACACGGGACGAAGTCTTCAATCTTGCATCTTCATAATCCAGGAGTCCGGCTGAAGGTATAGTCCGACCATCCGGACACCCCCTAATCCAGGACTCCCTCAACGGGGAAAATTTATTTCGGGATTTTTTGGTGTCCGTTTAGTATTTCTTTCCTTTCTTTTTCTGCACGTCTGAATTGTTTTAAAAAAACGCGAACCGACCTAACCGGGCCGTGTTCGTCTAGGACTCTTGTCCTGGCCGACCTTATAAGCCGGGGGAGCCGCCCCTCAGCCCACCCCGCACCCCCGCCCGGAACCCTAGCCGCCCGAGCCGCCGCTTGCGCCGCCCCCGCCGCCAAGCCCCGCCGGAGCCGCACGCCCCCGCCGCCGCCGCAGCCGCCCCGCCCGCCGGAGCCACACGCGGCCGCTGTCGCCTCCCGCCCGCCGGAGCCGCGCCCCACTGCCGCAGCCGCCCGACCCCGCCGCCGCCATTGCCGGTAACCGCCGCCGCGGCCGTCGGTTTTCTATGGAAAACCGATCGGTTTTTCTTTAGAACCCGCGGTTTTATTTTAGTAGATTGGTTTATTTTTTCGGTTTAGTTATTTAGCGGACGTTCGTCCGTACATTCGTTTTTACGAACAATTTTCACCATTTAGCCAAAGACAGCGAACGCTCGTTCGTTAGCCTGTTCGTCAGTTTTTTTAATCGGATTTTTCCGCGATTATTTCTGATCGTGATTTCTGATCCGATTTTCGTTCTAGTTTATCTTCTCGCTCGTTTGTCAGAATCAGGAGATTCAAGCGCCTAGATCTTTGTCTTGAGACCCTCTTTCCGTTTAACCAACTCGAACAAGCTTTTGCTACTGTAAACTTTGACCTAGGTCCAGATTAGTAAACGGATCTTGTTTCTTTCGCCGTTTGAGTTTCGTTGCTCCGTTCGATTTGATTCTTTTTGCAAACCGGAGTTCTTAAGTTGAACTTTCTGGTTAGATCTTCTTATTTGAGTTTTATCCGTGTTTCTTTGCTTGAGTGCTTATGTATGCTATTGTTTGTTTACGATAGAATTCACGGAGTGCCAGGCGTGTTATTTGGAGTCTCTAGGTTTCACAGATTGTCAGTAAGGCAAGTAACACTTTGCTCATATCCCTTTATCACCTAGTTTTTATGCATTAGTTCCAATCCTCAAACGTTGCATGGCTAGGATGGCATTAACATGTGGGTTGGGAAGTAGTTGATGAGGTAGAACCTATTGCCCTGTTACATTCAAACCCTTGGGAGTTACTTCTACACGTTGCTTATATTGCTATGCTATGCTCGTAGACATGGTTTGGGTGAGTGAAATCCATGACAGATGTGAGATTGTTAATTAATGGTTCAACTTAAGGTGGCAACTTAAAGACACATCTGGGTGGATTGAGGCACCTGGAGTACCCAGTGTTGCCTGTATTTTTGGAAATCCCGGAGTACCAGTGTGATCTTCCTATGGACCACCACCCAGGCTCAAAGGGAACTGAGATTATTCATGCTAGAAACTTCCGTGTGCAGCCACAAGCTATTATGGGCTCTAGCATAGTTGAGTAAGTTACATGAAGCTCTTGAAGAGGTGGATCAGCAGGTAGTGGGTTGTAGGTTTGGTATGGTCTGCCCGGAGTAGAGAGTTAATATTTCTGAAAGACTGTGTCTCCGTCATCCGTTTCTCAAACACCATGTAGTGCAAGAAAATTCAACGGAGGTGATCGAGTCTTGTGGGGAAAAGTGCGCAAACCTCTACAGAGTGTACAAACTAATCATGGTTAGCCGTGTCCCTAGTTATGGACATCTTGAGTATCTAGTACTTGGAGTATCTTAAGTATCTCATCACTCTTAAATTAATGTTGTTGGGTTGATAATTACTTTAATTGGGATTGAGTTGGAGGAACCTTCTCAATGATGTTTCAACTACCATGATAGTTAAATAAAATCTATTCCTTTGTTGTGCGGAAAAATTGGCTTTTCGCAAAACTGTAACTGTAGAGCTTTTCCACCAGCCAAATATGCATGTAGTGATAGCATTATTCTGTTCTTGCTCTACTGTGTTACTTTGCCAGCATATTCCATGTGCTGACCCATTTTCGGGTTGCAACGTATTATGTTGCAGACTTTTCAGACGAGGAGTAAGGTTCGTTAGGTCGTTGCCGTGCAGCTCAGCTATGCCGTTGGAGTTGATGGACTCACTTTATCTTCCAAGCCTTCCGTTGTTATCGTATTAGATGGCCTTAAGCCATATTTATTGTAATAAGTTCTCTTTGGAGACATTCGATGTAATACGTGTGTGATTGATACTCTGTTATAAATCCTCGAGTACTGTGTGTGTTAGCATTACCGATCCAGGGATGACAGTGAAGCACAGAGACTTGACCGTTTGAGGTCGGGTCGCTACACTAGGAAACATAACCATCTTTGATCAACGAGCTAGTCAAGTAGAGGCATACTAGTGACACTCTGTTTGTCTATGTATTCACACATGTACTAAGTTTCCGGTTAATACAATTCTAGTATGAATAATAAACATTTATCATGATATAAGGAAATAAATAATAACTTTATTATTGCCTCTAGGGCATATTTCCTTCACTAACCTCGATGCAAACAACAGTATCGCCCATTGTAGCCCTGTGTAATTACATGGAAAGCCAATGTTAACTACAACAGCGTTAATATCCACGAAAAATAGCAAATGGTAATAAAACGGCAACATCTGTAGTGATATCTTCATTGCGAAAGAGTAGCACGGTAGCAAAGGGCCGGATTAAAAAATGGATACAACTATTAGTTGCAACAGGCTTAACAACATCCTAAGTCATGTGTTGTAAGTTTGTAGCCATTGAAACACAACTGTTTAAAAATGGATACAACTGTTAATTTTAACAGGCTGAATAGCCATTGAAATCGGTACTGGTAAAAATTTAATTGGCAGAGTTAAACATCACAAGGCAGGTGCTGCTAGAGCAGAGAATGACCGAGTTGTCTATAAAAAGGGTAGGGAAAATAGCTAAAACATGTTAGGCATGTTTACTACAACATGCTTAATACATCGACCATACAAAACATAGCCATTAATTGCAACTGGTATTGGTAAGATTGAACTCGTGAGTTCATACTTGGTAAGTCTTGAGAGGTAGTTGCTGGGGCACTTCATCTTGGCCAGAGCCCGAAGTCAGCGGCGGCGGAGGCGAGCTCTTCCTCCGGGTCGAAGCGTGGATCACTGCCGCCGACATGTGTATCTACAAGAAGCAAGTAAATGTTAGAAGCCAAACCGCAATTGCGCAAATGATGTAAAATACTGTAAGACATGGGATGCAGCTAACCTCAATGGCAAACAACAACATCACCCGTTATGGCCCTGTGTAAGTACATGGAAAGGCATGTTAAGTACAACATGGTTAGCATCCACCAAAAATAGCAAATGGGTTGCATCTCTAGTATATCTTCATTATGGAGAGTAGCATGGTAGCAAAGGGACAGATTAAAAAATGGATACAAATGTTAATTGCAACAGGCTGATACGTCTCCAACGTATCTATAATTTTTGATTGTTTCATGCTATTATATTATCTGTTTTGGATGTTTATGGGCTTTACTAAACATTTTTATATTATTTTTTGGACTAACCTATTAACCGGAGGCCCAGTCCAAATTGATGTTTTCTTGCCTATTTCAGTTTTTTGAAGAAAAGGAATATCAAACGGAGTCCAAACGGAATGAAACCTTCGGGAGAGTTATTTTTGGAACGGAAGCAATCCAGCAGATTTGGAGTAGACGTCAGGGAAGCTTCGAGGAAGCCACGAGGCAGGGAGGCATGCCCTACCCCCCTGGGCGCGCCCCACCCTCGGCCCCTCGTGGCTCCCCTGACCGACTTCTTTCGCCTATATATGTCCATACACCCTAAAAACATCAGAGAACAGAATAGATCAGGAGTTCCGCCGCCAGAAGCCTCCGTAGCCACCGAAAACCAATCTAGACCCGTTCTGGCACCCTGCCAGAGGGGGGGAATCCCTCTCCGGTGGCCATCTTCATCATCCCGGTGCTCTCCATGACGAGGAGGGAGTAGTTCTCCCTCGGGGCTGAGCGTATGTACCAGTAGCTATGTGTTTGGCCTCTCTCTCTCTCTCTCTCTCTCGTGTTCTTGAGTCAGCACGATCTTGATGTATCGCGAGCTTTGTTATTATATTTGGATCTTATGATGTTTCTCCCCCTCTACTCTCTTGTGATGAATTGAGTTTTCCCCTTGAAGTTGTCTTATCGGATTGAGACTTTAAGGATTTGAGAACACTTGATGTATGTCTTGCACGTGCTTATTTGTGGTGACAATCGGATATCATGTGATCCACTTGATGTATGTTTTGGTGATCAACTTGCGAGTTCCGTGACCTCGTGAACTTATGCATAGGGGTTCGCACACGTTTTCGTCTTGACTCTTTGGTAGAAACTTTGGGGCACTCTTTGAGGTTCTTTGTGTTGGTTGAATAGAAGAATCTGAGATTGTGTGATGCATATCGTATAATCATACCCACGGATACTTGAGGTGACATTGGATTATCTAGGTGACATTAGGGTTTTGGTTGATTTGTGTCATAAGGTGTTATTCTAGTACAAACTCTATGATAGATTGAACAGAAAGAATAGCTTCGTGTTATTTTACTATGGACTCTTGAATAGATCGATCAGAAAGAATAACTTTGAGGTGGTTTCGTACCCTATAATAATCTCTTCGTTTGTTCTCCGCTATTAGTGACTTTGGAGAGGCTCTTTGTTGCATGTTAAGGGATAGTTATATGATCCAATTATGTTATTATTGTTGAGAGAACTTGCACTAGTGAAATTATGAACCCTATGCCTTGTTTCAACGCATTGCAACATCGTTTACGCTCACTTTTATCATTAGTTACCTTGCTGTTTTTATATTTTCAGATTACAAACCTATATCTACCATCCATATTGCACTTGTATCACCATCTCTTCACCGAACTAGTGCAACTATACAATTTACCATTGTATTGGGTGTGTTGGGGACACAAGAGACTCTTTGTTATTTGGTTGCAGGGTTGTTTGAGAGAGACCATCTTCATCCTACGCCTCCCACGGATTGATAAACCTTAGGTCATCCACTTGAGGGAAATTTGCTACTGTCCTACAAACCTCTGCACTTGGAGGCCCAACAACGTCTACAAGAAGAAGGTTGTGTAATAGACATCAAGCTCTTTTCTGGCGCCGTTGCCGAGGAGGTTAGCGCTTGAAGGTATATCTTTAGATCTTGCGGTCGAATCTTTTTGTTTCTTGTTTTAGCACTAGTTTAGTTTATAAAAGAAAACTACAAAAAAATGTAATTGAGTTTGCCTCATACGCTTCATCATTTTAATATCTTTCGTGAGAATGATGGAAAGGAAAATTGTGCTCAAATGCTAGAAGAAGAAGTCTCTAAAATGTTTGGCACTAAATCTTTGAATGATGAGCATGATTGCAATGTTGTTAGTATGAACTCCTTGAATATCCATAGTACTAATGATGATTGCACTAGTCATGATGAAAATGTCTCTTATAAGCATGTTAACTTTTGTGGAGTGCGTAGAGTTTGCAAGTACACACCAAATAGGGAAGATAGAATTTGCAAGAGGCATAAGTATTTGGAAACTAAGTGGTTGCAAGAGAGGCTAGATGTTTGTGCTAAAAATTTAAAATTTCTTCACCATACTTGTGAACTTTGCAATGAACATGGTCATTTAAATCTCCGACGCAAATTGTTCCATGATCATATCGTGTCCAAAAAATGTAATGATTTTATTTCCCTTGCACATCATAATGAACTTAGTTTGCTTTTGGGTTATTAAGAAATGAAACGTATAACTAAGCATATTCCAGAATATAACCTTGAGAAATTCCTCGATATTGATCTAGAAGAAATTTTTATGTACTGTGCGGTGAATTGCATTGAAAATCCTTATATTGCCAATTACATAAAGAAAACAAAACAAATAGAGGATGAAGAGAATACTAATGAAAGGGAAGATGCTTCCTAATATCCTCCTATTATTTCTTATGATGAATCAGGTAATGAGGAGGAGCCTTCTAATCAACCAATCTCATCAATAATGACCTCCAAAAAGAGGATTGAACCCACACATAATGTGAAGAAGAAAAAGAAAAGACGAAGGAGCAAAGGTGAAAAGGTATCCCTCCCAAATGATGTTGCCCTATTATTCATTGTGATGATGATAATTGCTATACTATTGGTTCTATCCATACTATTAATGATGAGAGTGATTATGTTTATGATATGAAAAGGCCCAAGCTTGGGGATGCTATGTTTGATGAGAATGACATGTTTGAGAATATATTTGCTGCAATTAATGTTTGTCCCAAGCTTGGGGACGCTATGTTTAATGAAGATGATATTTCTAGTCTCCCAAGTTTTGATGTGCAAATTTGTTATGATAATAGCATGCCTCCTACTTATGATAATTATATTGATGAAAGTGGATTTGGGGAGGTCATGACTTTATTTAGTAATGATTCCACTATCTTGGAAGAGGTTTCAATTGATTATGATGAGAACAAAGTTGCTACCTATGATGATTATTATGATGACACGTATGCTATAAAAAGTAGTGATGATTATATTAAAACTTGTCATGATTATGATTACCCTTTTCCTGAATATTACACTTTTAATGTGGATTTTTTTTGTAGTATTCTAGTTTCTTATGATACTCCCACTATTCCGAATGAGAAGAATCTTGCTTATGTGGAGAGTAGTAAATTTTCTATGCTTGTAGATCATGAAAATAATGCTGTATGTGATGGTTATATTGCTGAATTCATTCATGATGCTACTGAAAATTATTATGAGGGAGGAATATATGCTTGTAGGAGTTCCAATAATATCAAGTTTCCTCTCTATGTGATTAAAGTTTTAAAGTTATGCTTGTTTTGCCTTCCTATGCTAGTTGATTATTGTTCCCATAAGTTGTTTGTTCACAAAATACCTATGCATAGGAAGTGGGTTAGACTTAAATGTGCTAGTCATATTCTTCATGATGCTCTCTTTATGTTTCAATTCTTATCTTTTATGTGAGCATCATTGAAATCATCATGCCTAGCTAGGGGCGTTAAACGATAACGCTTGTTGGGAGGCAACCCAACTTCATTTTTGTTCTTTGCTTTTTGATCCTGTTTAGTAATAAATAATTCATCTATCCTCTGTTTATATGTGGTTTTATGCTTTTAATTAGTGTTTGTGCCAAGTAGAACCTTTGGGAAGACTTGGGTGAAGTCTTTGTGATCATGCTGTAAAAACAGAAACTTTAGCGCTCACGAGATTTGCTGCCATTTTTTAATGGAGAGTGATACTTAGTTAATTATTTTTTAAGATGATTAACAGATAAATTCCTCACGTCCAGAAATTTATTTTAGAATTTTTTGGGTTCCAGAAGTATACGTTAGATTCAGATTACTACAGACTGTTCTGTTTTTGACAGATTCTGTTTTCTATGTGTTGTTTGCTTATTTTGATGAATCTATGACTAGTATCGGAGGATATGAACCATAGAGAAGTTGGTATAAAGTAGATATTACACCAATATGAATTTAGAATGAGTTCACAACAGTACCTAAGTGGTGATTTATTTTCTTATACTAACGGAGCTTACGAGTTTTCTATTAAGTTTTGTGTTGTGAAGTTTTCAAGTTTTGGGTAAAGATTCAATGGACTATGGAATAAGGCATGGCAAGAGCCTAAGCATGGGGATGACCAAGGCACCCCAAGGTAATATTCAAGGACAACCAAGAGCCTAAGCTTCGGGATGCCCCGGAAGGCATCCCCTCTTCCGTCTTCGTTCATCGGTAACATTACTTGGAGCTATATTTTTATTCACCACATGATATGTGTTTTGCTTGGAGCGTCATTTTATTTTATTTTATTTTGTTTTGCTTGCTGTTTGAATAATATACCAAGATCTGAAATTCTTAAATGTTATAGAATCTTCACATAGTTACATAATTATTCAACTACTCATTGTGCTTGGCTTATATCTTTCAGAGTAGTTTGTCATTTGCTCTAGTGCTTCACTTATATCTTTTTAGAGCACGGCGGTGGTTTTATTTTGAAGAAATAGATGAACTCACATGCTTCACTTATATTATTTTGAGAGTATTTAGAACAGCATGGTAATTTGCTTGGGTTATAAAATTAGTTCTACTATGATGGGCATTCAAGATGGGTACAATAAAAACTTTCATATTGAGTGCATTGAATACTATGAGAAGTTTGATACTTGATGATTGTTTTGAGATATGGAGATGGTGATATTAGAGTCATGCTAGTGAGTAGTTGTGAATTTGAGAGATACTTGTGTTAAAGTTTGTGATTCCTGTAGCATGCACGTATGGTGAACCGTTATGTGATGAAGTCGGAGCATGATTTATTTATTGATTGTCTTCCTTATGAGTGGCGGTCGGGGACAAGCGATGGTCTTTTCCTACCAAATATATCCCCCTAGGAGCATGCGCATAGTACTTTGTTTTGATAACTAATATATTTTTGCAATAAGTATGTGAGTTCTTTATGACTAATGTTGAGTCCATGGATTATACGCACTCTCACCATTCCACCATTGCTAGCCTCTCTAGTACCGCGCAACTTTCGCCGGTACCATAAACCCACCATTTATCTTTCTCAAAACAGCCACCATACCTACCTATTATGGTATTTCCATAGCCATTCCAAGATATATTGCCATGCAACTTTCCACCGTTCCGTTTATTATGACACGCTCCATCATTGTCATATTGCTTTGCATGATCATGTAGTTGACATTGTATTTGTGGCCAAGCCACCGTTCATAATTCTTTCATACATGTCACTCATGAGTCATTGCACATCCCGGTACACCGCCAGAGGCATTCATATAGAGTCATATTTTGTTCTAAGTATCGAGTTGTAATTCTTGAGTTGTACGTAAATAAAAGTGTGATGGTCATCATTATTAGAGCATTGTCCCATGTGAGGAAAGGATGATGGAGACTATGATTCCCCCACAAGTCAGGATGAGACTCCGGACGAAAAATAAAAAATAAATAAAAAATAGGCCATAAAAAAGGCCAAAAAACAAAAAAACAAAAACAAAAAAACAAAAAAAATGAGAGAAAAAGAGAGAAGGGGCAATGCTACTATCCTTTTACCACACTTGTGCTTCAAAGTAGCACCATGATTTTCATGATAGAGAGTCTCCTATGTTGTCACTTTCATATACTAGTGAGAATTTTTCATTATAGAACTTGGCTTGTATATTCTAATGATGGGCTTCCTCAAAATGCCCTAGGTCTTCGTGAGCAAGCAAGTTGGGTGCACACCCACTTAGTTTCTTTTGTTGAGCTTTCATACACTTATAGCTCCAGTGCATCCGTTGCATGGCAACCTCTACTCACTCACATTGATATCTATTGACGAGCATCTTCATAGCCCGTTGATATGCCTAGTTGATGTGAGACTATCTTCTCATTTTTGTCTTCTCCACAACCACCATTCTATTCCACCTATAGTGCTATGTCCATGGCTCACGCTCATGTATTGCGTGAAGATTGAAAAGTTTGAGAACATCAAAAGTATAAAACAATTGCTTGCTTGTCATCGGGGTTGTGCATGATTTAAATATTTTATGTGATGAAGATAGAGCATAGCCAGACTATATGATTTTGTAGGGATAGCTTTCTTTGGCCATGTTATTTTGATGAGACACGATTACTTTGTTAGTATGCTTGAAGTATTATTATTTTATGTCAATATTAAACTTTTGTCTTGAATCTTATGGATCTGAATATTCTTGCCACAATAAATAGAATTACATGGATAAATATGTTAGGTAGCATTCCACATCAAAAATTCTGTTTTTATCATTTACCTACTCGAGGACGAGCAGGAATTAAGCTTGGGGATGCTTGATACGTCTCCGACGTATCTATAATTTTTGATTGTTTTATGCTATTATATTATTTGTTTTGGATGTTTATGGGCTTTACTAAACACTTTTATATTATTTTTGGGACTAACCTATTAACCGGAGGCCCAGCCCAAATTGCTGTTTTCTTGCCTATTTCAGTGTTTCGAAGAAAAGGAATATCAAACGGAGTCCAAACGGAATGAAACCTTCAAGAGAGTTATTTTTGGAACGGAAGCAATCCAGGAGACTTGGAGTAGACGTCAGGGAAGCTTCGAGGAAGCCACGAGGCAGGGAGGCGCGCCCTACCCCCTGGGCGCGCCCCCACCCTCGTGGGCCCCTCGTGGCTCCCCTGACCGACTTCTTTCGCCTATATATGTCCATATACCCTAAAAACATCAGAGAACAGAATAGATCAGGAGTTCCGCCGCCAGAAGCCTCCGTAGCCACCAAAAACCAATCTAGACCCGTTCCGGCACCCTGCCGGAGGGGGGATCCCTCTCCGGTGGACATCTTCGTCATCCTGACGCTCTCCATGACGAGGAGGCAGTAGTTCTCCCTCAGGGCTGAGGGTATGTACCAGTAGCTATGTGTTTGACCTCTCTCTCTCTTATGTTCTTGAGTCAGCAAGATCTTGATGTATCACGAGCTTTGCTATTATATTTGGATATTATGATGTTTCTCCCCCTCTACTCTCTTGTGATAAATTGAGTTGTCCATTTGAAGTTGTCTTATCGGATTGAGTCTTTAAGGATTTGAGAACACTTGATGTATGTCTTGCACGTGCTTATCTGTGGTGACAATGGGATATCATGTGATCCACTCAATGTATGTTTTGGTGATCAACTTGCGAGTTCCATGACCTCGTGAACTTATGCATAGCGGTTGGCACACGTTTTCGTCTTGACTCTCTGGTAGAAACTTTGGGGCACTCTTTGAAGTTCTTTGTGTTGGTTGAATAGATGAATCTGAGATTGTGTGATGCATATCGTATAATCATACCCACGGATACTTGAGGTGACACTGGAGTATCTAGGTGACATTAAGGTTTTGGTTGATTTGTGTCTTAAGGTCTTATTCTAGTACGAACTCTATGATAGATTGAACGGAAAGAATAGCTTCGTTTTATTTTACTACGGACTCTTGAATAGATCGATCAAAAAGAATAACTTTGAGGTGGTTTCGTACCCTACAATAATCTCTTCGTTTGTTCTCCGCTATTAGTGACTTTGGAGTGGCTCTTTGTTGCATGTTAAGGGATAGTTATATGATCCAATTATGTTATTATTGTTGAGAGAACTTGCAATAGTGAAATTATGAACCCTAGGCCTTGTTTCAACGCATTGCAATACCGTTTACGCTCACTTTTATCATTAGTTACCTTTCTGTTTTTATATTTTCAGATTACAAAAACCTATATCTACTATCCATATACCACTTGTATCACCATCTCTTCGCCGAACTAGTGCACCTATACAATTTATCATTGTATTGGGTGTGTTGGGGACACAAGAGACTCTTTGTTATTTGGTTGCAGGGTTGCTTGAGAGAGAGACCATCTTCATCCTACGCCTCCTACGGATTGATAAACCTTAGGTCATCCACTTGAGGGAAATTTGCTACTGTCCTACAAACCTCTGCACTTGGAGGCCCAACAACGTCTACAAGAAGAAGGTTGTGTAGTAGACATCACATGCTTAACAACATCCCAAGTCATGTTTTGTAAATTTGTAGCCATTGAATTACAACTATTTAAAAATGGATTCAACTGTTAATTGCAACAGGCTTAATAGCCATTGAAACCGATACTGATAAAATGCAATTGGTAGAGTTAAACATCACAAGGCAGGTGCTGCGAGAGCAGAGAATGGCCTAGTTGTCTATAAAAAGGTAGGGGAAGTAGTTAAAACGTGTTAGGCATGTTTACTACAACATGCTTAATACAGCGACCGTACAAAACATAGCCCTTAATTGCAACTGGTATTGGTAAGATTGAACTAGTGAGTACATACTTGGTAAGTCTTGAGAGGTACACTACAAAAAAGACACTTTCGTGATGATACATGTTTGTCATAGTAGGTCACATTTTCTGTCATGCATGTACATCCATGACAATTTTCTGACAGAATCAAGATAGTCATACCTGTGCTGTCGTAGAAGTGTTCCATGACATTACCAAAATTATCATCTCGGAAGTGTCCACTTCCATGATGATAAATCACGTGTCATAGAAGTGCTTTCGTCAAGGGTGACCGACACGTGGCATCCACCATAACGGGTCACCTTTATGCTATCGCGTCCGGTTTTGGATCCGATAACCCGTTAACAGCCCGGACCAACGAGGATTTTCCATGTGTAAAATTGTCACTGGCCGAAGAAAACACGTGTTGGCTCACCATTGGGACATATGTCATCCATTCGTTGGACAGGAGGCACCTATGATACATCAACATGTGGCACAACCCAATAGAGGCCCATTCCGGTGAAAAGGCTGGCCCGTTTGACTTGGTCAAAAGGTAACATTCATGTGGACATGGGTTCAAGCCCCATGATGGGGGTTACATGATATGATGTTCTTTTCCAAGAAGTATATATAAAGTCCCAGCTCAATATTATCTTACTGAGCCGGCCCTTGGGGGCTACATTAGTTGAAGTTTTTTGAGTATAAGGCAATTACATGTCCTAGGTTGCTGCAAGCATAACAACCCGACACTTGGGGGCTACATATGTGGAATATTCAGTTGTGACTAGTGACTAAGATGAACAATCTGGATTTCTTCAAGGTTGCAACATTTATATTGAAACAAGTCTTAAGCTATCACTATGTTCTCCTCTTAAGACTTGGGGGCTATAGGTAATATACATATAAAGGAGGAACATCTTCAAATTCTCAGTTTTGGGCAAATCAGGAAGATTAATTGTGTGACCTGGTATTGGCAACAATCATAACCCGGTGTCTATAAACGGTCATGACCCGGGATCATCAGTTTTTATAACCCGGCAATTTTGGCAATGATAAGCCGGCAAGTTCTACATTTTCAAACCAGCTGATATCAGTTGAATATTTGAATACCAATATTTTTGTCAAATCAGAGCATTGAAGGCCGATTCAAATGGATTATTTATTTACAAATATCTTCTGCAAGCAAATTGATTATGAAGCTGGTCTATTGACTCTGATTTTTCAGAAGGAAGAAATGACACAAGGACTTAAAGATGATCAAGTGCCCGTTTATAAGAATATTTAAACCGGAGCACAACCTGGCAAAATTGTTCTTGTTTTTATGTTGCAGATTAGTTTAACATGGATGAATCCAAATTAAACTGGGGGCTAATGTCGGGGATATACCTCGCGGCGTAACCCGGCTGGACTTGGCGACTCACTAAGTGACCCGCCCGAGCCTGGCGACTCATGGGTGACCCCGCGAGCGGGTCAGAGGAACGACAAGACCCGGTGGCCCAGAAGGCGGTTTATGGAAGGCCGGTTCATGTTAATGATGGGCCGGTTTATGAGGAAATCACAAGGAATATTCTCCTACAAAGGAAGCAAGACTAGGACTCCACTTGTAATAGAGTAATCCTAATCCAGCTAGGACTAGTCATGTAAACCGCCCCTTCAACATATATAAGGAGGGGCAGGGCTCCCCAAAGGGGGAGAGAAAATAATAGCTAAGGCTAGACACAAAGGGGGAGCTGGCTTATGCGGCGTCTCCCACATGAGCATAATGAGACCTAGCCACAAACAACATGTAGGGCTATTACCGGATGATGTTTCCCGGGGCCCGAAGCTGTCTAAATCCTTGTCTTATGTTGCGTCTCTTGATTCCGCTCAACCCCTCTCAAGCTACTACAAATATGCGTTGGCCTCACGACTAAGTCCTCACACTAGGACATCTACCGTGACAATTCGACGACAGAAAGCCTGTTAACGGCTTGTTCGTATATAGCCCATTTACGGCCCGCTAACTCATGACCTGTTACGGCCTATCAGAATTAAGCCCAGTATCTTCATCTGGGCCGTCCAATATGATTCTAGCCCGTTGTAACTTTCGGCCCATGTACGGCCCATGATATCTTTCGGCCCATACGAGGCCATTTGTAACTCTTGGCCCATTAACGGCCCATGGTAAATCTGGCCCGCAATGAACAGTGTACTGCTTTATACCCATTAACGGCCCATTATTCCATTGGGCTATTTCCAACCCGTGTTATCTTTCGTCCTTCTCAGGGCCCATTTATTCTTGGGCTTATTTCCAGCATTCGGTTACCTACGACCCGTTACTGGCCTTTTCTGCTTGTGGGCCAAATTCAGCCCGTGGTTACAATTGACCCGTTTGCGGCCCGTTAATCCTTTGGGCCGTTTTCATAACGTCATCAAATACGATCGCTTAACGACGGCCCGTTATGGTCGGTCCATGAATGGACGATTTCAAATCTAGCCCGTTTACGACCCATAATGCGGTCTGTTATTGGCCCATGTTTGGCCGATCGTTCATACAACCCGTAGAAGGCCCATTGTTTCTACGACCCTTAGAAGGCCCATTGTTTCTACGGCCCATAGGAGGCCCATGGTAAATACAGTAAATATGTAGCTGTCGGATTTCAGGTTCCGGCAGACCCTTGAGGTTCGAACACTGGGGTGCGCGCGGAGATCTCTCCCCTACCGATCTACGCCCTATCTCCTTGCGTGATTTGAGCTGGAAACAACGAACAAGACAAGGGACACAAGGTTTATACTGGTTCGGGCCACCGTTGTGGTGTAATACCCTACTCCAGTGTGTGGTGTGGTGGATTGCCTCGGGGGCTGATGAGGATCAGTACAAAGGAAGAACAGCCTCGCAAGAGGTGTTCTTGAGCTGGGGCGATGAACTGCTAGGGTGAGTTCAGTCGCCTCTCTTTCTCTCTGCTAGGGTTCTACCAGATTTCCAGCCGTCTTCTCCCTAGATGTCCCTACTCTGTTGTGGCTAGCTCTATTTATAGAGGCCCTGGGCCTCTCCCCAAATAATGAGCGGGAAGGGCGCCAACAATTGGCCATTTTGAAGGGGAACAGGTAGTACAAGTTATCCTGACCAAAGGTGGTGTTCGGCTGCCAAAAGTACTGGTGATGACGCCGTCTTGGACTCCACGGTGACCTTCGTCCTGCCGCTCTGCTGGTCTTGGTCTCATTGCACCGGAATGGCAACCTTTGCCTGATGCCTTGGCCTGTGCTTGCCCCCTTTGCACCAAAGGGGAAACAAGGACACTACGCAGGCCGGCGCCCGCATGGTTTCAATCGTCATGGCTTACGTCACGGGTTCCTCACGAGGTACCCATGCCTTGATCTCTCCGTCTCCTCGCAAGCCTGCCTGATGAGGCTGCCTCTGAGGAAGCTTCCTGTCATCCGCCCCGTGAGGCTTGGCCCCTCGTGAGGGTCTTGAGCTTGAGCTGATGAAGATGGGCCACGCTGGGCCCCCACTTGAGCCACGTCGCAGGCCGCAGGCAGGCAAGTCTAGGGACCCCCATTCCCAGAACACCGACAGTAGCCCCCGGGCCCATGGAGCGCCCGGGCTTGGCCTGGTAGGAAAGCGAAGGGGCGAGCGCGAAGCGCCATGGGCCCCAAAAGAATGCGGCCTTGGGCGCCGCGTGGCGATTGATTGGACGTGGGTGTCTGCACTTCCCCACGACGCCTTGTTGCGTGCCCGGCTAAGCGGACCCGTAGTTGCACACAGTCGTTCCTCCTTTCCGCTGCTCGCCCGCCTCCTACCTTTCCTTCTTCTTTGAGCTCCAGCCTTCGCCGCCAATCCGTCTTGAGTTCTTCCTCCTCTTCACCGCCATGGCGCCGACGAAGAAGGGAAGGGGAAAGAAGCCCGCGCCTTCACCCCGCACACCTCCAGCCTCGACCCCCGCCGTCGCCCGGTCGATCATACTCAATCTAGAAGCTTTGGACAAGGTCCGTCCGCCCTTGCTACTATCTTCAATGAGTGCGGCAGGACTACGGCATGGCCTGCATCCCATGCCTCCCTTGATAGGATTGTCACGGAGGTCCGATTCTTCGCCGATTCTCTATGGGTGGGTCTGGTTCCCCCCTTTTCCGCCTTCTTCAATGCAGTGCTCTCCCATTATCAGATCCATATGATGCACCTCGGGCCAGAGTCCATTACCCTTCTGGCTGTATTTGCTTTTGTTTGCGAGGCGATGATAGGCATACCTCCTTCCATTGCCTTGCTGCGCCACTTCTTTTCCTTGTGCATGAGCGACCCCACTCAGTGCTCAGGGTGCTTGAGCTTCTTCGCCGTGCCAGAGACGGCCGCTTCAGGGATCGACTTCAGCCTTCCTCCTCCTGAGGCCAGGTTCAGAGAGCGGTGGCTATACATGGACGTTGGAGTGTCCAACCCTCTGCTCTCGCACCCGACCTCGCCTGCTGTTCCTCACGCGGGTTGGGACCATGAGGTGCTCGCGAGCCCCCGGCTTGCCTTCGTCTGGCGCCGCTTCCAGAGTTTGAGGGCGCTCAATGTGACAACTCCCAAGGTGGTGAAGGAGTTCCTCCAATGTTGCATTGCTCCTCTTCAGCGCCACTCTCGCCGGATGTGGGACTTTGCGGGGCATAGAGACCGCATGCGGCTTCAGGAGGAGGACTTGGCGCCTGGAGTGCTGCAGATGGTGCTCAAGGTCTTGACTGGCGATCCTTTCCCAGGCAGCCTTCGGAGTAATGGCATCCTCTTGTATCTTTGCTCGGGCAGGGCCGATTTTGTGAGGCAGATGCCGAGCTTCGACGAGTGGGGACTGCGCCGTGCTGGCTTCATGGGGCCCCGTGAGAACACAACTGCCGTGGTTGCTTCTCCTGCCGCCCACAGCGGTCCTTCCTCGGGCGACAGGGCGGGGAGACGAGAACTGGCGAGAGTTGAGGCAACCGATGTCGAGGCGCCGACACCGTGAGAAGTCTTGAAGGCAATGTCTCCCGAGGCCCGCCCTGGAGCGGCGGCAGGTGCAGAGTTGCGGCCTGTGGTTCCTAAGGCCGAGGCTCCCGAGCCCCCAGCCGTTCCTCGCGAGGCGACGCCTGACGGTGCCCTCCAGGCTGACTCCTCCAGCGCTGATCACCTTGACGCTTCTTCCGCACCAGGGGCCGACCCGTGCGCCGAGCGCTTGGGTCGGTTCCATGTAGACTTCGAGGCCCTCTGCAAGAGGAAGGAGGCCTTGGGTGGCAACGACCGCCCTTGCCGCTTGTTGAAGCGCAGGAAGTACTTTGCCATGGACGAGTAAGTATTCTTCTTCCCTTGCTTGTTCGCTTTGCTATCCCTACGACTGATTGTGGCCCTTTCAGGCCCTGCCCTGCGAAACCTGTCGAGCCAGTCCGGGAGCCATCCCCCAAGCTTCGCCTTCTCCACTAGCTTTGGGCTTTCCGAGTTCGAGAGGCACCCCTGCTGCTGGACCAGTTGGTGGAGTGGTCCGTTCCATAGGGCACCTCGAGCCTGCGCGCCCACTGTCCTTTCTTCATGAGTCCTCCTGGGGCACATCTGGCTTGCCCCGCGTTCCTCCTTTGATCATTGATGATGAATGGCTGAAGTCCGTCTTCGCCTCCTCCTTCATGGGCGGGCCGACGCCGGGCCGGATTCCCAAAGAGGTCAGTTTGGCGATGGCTAGGGCGCCAGCCCCCAGCCCCGCGCCGAGAGGAGGCCAGCCGCCTTGGGGCCCTCCGCATGCTCTGGTGGGAGAGGGTGATGTAGAAGACGTGCTCAGGCGCACTCGGGAGCGACGCACCCTTCGCGAAGAGTTCCTCGAGGGGGCGGCGGATGCGGTGAGCCGGATCGGGGCAGAGCTTGCTGACGAGGATGCGCGCCTCGAGGCCGAAGGTTTGCGCCTTGCTGAGGAGAGGCGAAAACTGAAGGTAGCCGTCACCCTCGCGTGTCATCAACGTGATCTTGACAACGCGAAGGCTGAAGCGTCGCTGGCAGCTTCGCGGGAGGCCTGCTCCATGGCCGTTGAGGAGGCTCGGGAGGCAGACCGACGACGCAAGGATGCGGAGGAGCGCGCACAGGAGCTCCAAGCCTGGAGCAACTCCCTGGAGCAGCAAGTGGAATTGCGCCAGGTGGCCCTTGAGTCGATGGGGGTGGCCTCTGTTGACCAGGCGGAGCTTCTGAAGCACGAGGAGGTTCTGACGCTGGAGGCCGCCGAGCGCAACCTTGACCTTGAGCGGTTGGAGACGAGGGAGCGCCTGGTGGCCCGGGCGGAGGATGACGTTGCTGCGCGCGAAGCCCGAGCCCAGGAAGAAGTCGATCACCGCGTGGTGGAAGCTCGCTCGGCCTTCGAGCGCGAATACGGGATGAGGTTGGGGCTGATCAAGGTCGAGGCCAAGGGCAGGACCGCAGCCCTCAGGGCCAAACTGACCGAAGCGACGCAGCGTGCGGACTCCCCCGCAGCCGCCCTCAGTGCGGCGCAGGTGGAGCTGTCCTCTTCCCGGGCCGAGTAGCTTCTTCTTCAACAGAGGGTCGATGACGCCAAGGCTGTCGCGCAGCGGAGTGAGGACGAGCTCCGTCGGCGGCGGGTTCTGGAGCATGTGCATGCCCCCATGCTTCAAACGCTCTGAGAGAGGGCCAACACAACTTTGGGCTATGTCTGCGAGGCTGCCGCTAGGGAGCCGCACGAGGTCAACTACGCCGGCAACCTCCAATTTTCACCGATGTGGTGACGCTTCTGGAGAACCAGTCCAAGAGGTCCCATTGGCTTGTCGAAGAGAGGAGCCGAGCCTTGCTCGGGCGTGCCTTCTCCCACGTCTTCAGCCATCTGCAGGACAGGGACCCCACTTTAACTTCAACGCTGCCATCACACCAGTGCCCATTGCCGTCCGGGGCAACCTGGCGCGGTGGGTGGAGGACAACGTGGACGCCCTCGTCAGGGCCTCTGCGTCTGATGACGACGGCGTGGTCGTGGGCGCCAATGAAGGCGACGTTGTGGACGTGCCTGGAGCTGATGGAGATGCTGGTGGCGGTGGTGACAATGCCGACGACGCCAGTGATGCCTCCAAGGATTCCCAAGACGCGGTGAGTGATATGTCCGACTGACCGCGCGTTACTACCGTTTAACCTGCACGAAGAAAGTTCGGGCTTGGCCCTAAAGGATGTAAGAGCATTTTGGGAGGGGAAGCCCCTCATGTAAAGGTTTGCAATTAGTACTCTGGTAAGCATAATGTTGTGTGTGAACATAGCCGCTGGCCCGGTGATGGGTCAGCTGACTTGTGTACCTTCTGACCCCGACGAGTCCCGAGCAGGCCTGCGGAGGCCGCTGCACCTCGGGTGTCTTCTGATTAACTTGTGGATCTCGCGATGAAAACCTCCGGAAAGGGTGCGGTAACAGTGGTCCTAGTTGTGAACGTGTCTGGCCCGGCCTAGCTCGCGAGGGGCTCGCGAGGGGGGGCAGCCGATGTTAACCTTGGACGCAAAGCCAAAACCAGAACGCGAGAGATTGCTCGAACGAGACTAAACACCCCTTCCCCCAAACACACGCAGTCACCGAGCTCAAATCCAACTTAAATCCAAATCGAAGAACTTTGTCAACAAGGAAAGGCAAAAGCAAAAGGCCGCGTCTGGCACCTACTCTATTCTTCGACGTCTTCTCACCAGCGCATAGCTAAGTGCTGCCACTGGGCGTGGGCGGGAGCCCCCGAGGCCCGAGGGCGGCTCTCCGGAGACTCTGGGGCGTGTACAGCCCCACTCATTATTACATGAGAGTGTCACGGGGCGGCGAGCTTCACAGGCACTGGGCCTTCTTCACAGGTACTGGCCTTGCTTCATATCGCCAGATGAGGGCCCCGCCTTGCGCCACACTCTACCACCATCGACGGCGACCGGAAACCAGGACGACGCCAATGAGCAGAGCAGTCGCCAGCGGTTCCCCAGATGACCACGGGTCCCCCGGCGACCACGGGTCCCCTGCAGGGGGCAGGCCTTGGGGCACCTCCCCGACAGGGGGCCTACCTCCTGAGAACGCCTTGCTCCGACCGCCGTGGTGACGAACCCGAATCTCGGCCCCTCTCCTGCAGCCCCCTGCGCCCTCCTCCTGAGGGGTATGAGGCTGCAGAATTCGGGCAGCCACCTGTTGCGGAGACCTGTATCTCCTGCGACCCATGGTTAGCATAAGCTTGCTCCTGAGGGATGAGTGATACCCGATAGTTGCCGGCGACGGTGCGGTCGTCGAGGTTCTCCTGGGGTTCCTGAAAGAGCTCAGCTCCTGGCGTCTCCTCGCCCCAGCCTGGCCCAAGGAATGAGCCATGATCTTCTTCCAGTGCGCACCCCTGATCCACCATGCGGGGCACATAAGCTTCTGGGGTCACCGCCCCGTGCGCCTCGCCGTAGCATCCCGTATGCCATGCAGCCTGGCTTGGAGCGCCGTCTTGGGGGTGATGGCGGGCGATCCGCCAAGGCCCAAGGCCGCGGCGTGCACCCCCTCGCCGGCCTGAGAGGGGGCTGGCGTGACTTGTCGCCTGGTGTCGGCGGAGGTGTTGGCGCTCGACGGGCCCTGGAGTCCGCTTGAAGTTGCGTGCGTGCGCATGATGCCACCATGCGGCCTGCCTTGGGTCTGGGGTAGTAGCTGGACGCAGAAAGGAGGTGTTCCTGAGGCGGCAGCGTCCAGGAGCTCGGCTACTCGCTCCAACAACACGTCGCGGCCGCCTTCCAGCAGTCGGCACCGTAGCAGCTCTCGGGCCACCGTGAGCACGGCTCTGGAGTTTGCTTGCTCCCGTCGGGAGTACGGCGCTGCAGCCCGCGACATGGTCTGAGGCCCTTGCTGCGGCCCGCACCTGCCGTGGTGTGAGGGCAGGCGGCGTCTGGCCGCGTCGCCCGTGCCCCGCAGCACCTTGCGGAGCACGGGCTGCCTGCGGCGCAAGGTTGAGGTCGCCCTGGGCTGGTGCCACGGCGTGGATGGGCCACGCTGCCCAGCGGTCGGCGGTGGCAGTCGGGTCGCCTGACATCTGAACGGCGAGGCGACGGAACGTGATGCGGAGGAAGAAAGATTCTGGTGCACCCCTACCTGGCGCACCAAATGTCGGATTTCGGGTTCCGGTAGACCCTTGAGGTTCGAACACTTGGGTGCGCGTGGAGATCTCTCCCCTACCAATCTACGCAAATCTCCTCGCATGATTTGAGCTGGAAACAATGAACAACACAAGGGACACAAGGATTATACTGGTTCGAGCCACCGTTGTGGTGTAATACCCTACTCCAGTGTGTGGTGTGGTGGATTGCCTCGGGGGCTCATGAGGATCAGTACAAAGGAAGAACAGCCTCGCAAGAGGTGTTCTTGAGCTGGGGCGATGAACTGCTAGGGTGAGTTCAGTCGCCTCTCTTTCTCTCTGCTAGGGTTCTACCAGATTTCCAGCCGTCTTCTCCCTAGATGTCCCTACTCTGTGGTGGCTAGCTCTATTTATAGAGGCCTTGGGCCTCTCCCCAAATAATGAGCGGGAAGGGTGCCAACAATTGGCCATTTTGAAGGGGAACAGGTAGTACAAGTTATCCTAAGCAAAGGTGGTCTTCGGCTGCCAAAAGTACTGGTGATGACGCCATCTTGGGCTCCACGGTGACCTTCATCCTGCCGCTCTGCTAGTCTTGGTCTCGTTGCACCGGAATGGCAACCTTTGCCTGATGCCTTGGCATGTGCTTGCCCCCTTTGCTCCAAAGGGGAAACAAGGACACTACGCAGGCCGGCGCCTGCCTGGTCTCGATCGTCATGGCTTGCATCACGGGTTCCTCGCGAGGTACCCCTGCCTTGATCTCTCCGCCTCCTCACGAGCCTACCTAATGAGGCTGCCTCTGAGGAAGCTTCCTGTCGTTCGCCCCGCAAGGCTTGGCCCCTCGTGAGGGTCTTGAGCTTGAGCTGATGAAGATGGGCCGCGCTGGGCCCCCACTTGAGCCATGCCGCAGGCCGCAGGCAGGCAAGTCTGGGGACCCCCGTTCCTAGAACGCCGACAGTAGCCCATGGTTATTGTGGCCTAGTTTTAAAAAATAGGTTATTGCGGCCACTAGCAAACTACGGAAAAAGAACTGCACTGACTACAAGCAAACAAATAAACAAGACAACAAGGAAATAAATAAGCAAGCAACTTACGCTAGGCTATCACGGCTATTACACATATTACATCCACTGGGCATCAAAGTTCGCCACCAGTGCAAATATAGGGAACAAAACCGCATATCATATACACTGGTTGTCGAAGTTGGCAACGAGTGCAAATAAATGCCGCAGCAAAACAAGTCCAAAACTGAAACCACTTCAGAAGAGCTCAAGAAACAATATCCTGGGTACCCATAATGCTGGCAAGATGCTTAGCAAGCTTATTAACTTTCTCTTGTTTGGTGCTTAAATCATGCAGCACATGTTGTTGCACCAGAAATTATGCATCTGAATTCTGCAGGGACTTCCTCAGTCCTTCGGCTTCCATTCGCATAACATCTGATCGATGTCTTTCAACTTGAAGTTGAGACTCAAGAAGCCGAACTGATTCAGGCAGCGAGTTAAGAGCTGGTGCCAGCAGTAGTAGCCAGTAACTCGAACACTACTTCAAGACAGGACTTTGTTGTCTCAGTGTCTTCAATATAGTTTTTATCAGCTTTCTTGGAGATCAACAGGTATGTCTCATGATACGTCTCCAACGCATCTATAATTTTTGATTGCTCCATGCTATTATATTATCTATTTTGGATGTTAATGGGCTTTATTTTACACTTTTATATCATTTTTGGGACTAACCTATTAACCGGAGGCCCAGCCGATATTGTCGTTTTTTGCCTATTTCAGTGTTTCACAGAAAAGGAATATCAAACAAAGTCCAAACAGAATGAAACCTTCGGAAACATGATTTTCTCAACAAACGTGATCCAGGAGACTTGGAGTGGGAGTCAAGAAACAATCAAGGAGGCCACAAGGCAGGGGGCGCGCCCTCCACCCTCGTGGGCCCCTCGTTGCTCCACCGACCTACTTCTTCCTCCTATATATATCCACGTACACCCCAAACATCCAGGAGCACCACGAAAACCTAATTCCACTTTTGCAACCTTCTGTACCCAAGAGATCCCATCTTGGGGCCTTTTCCGGAGATCCACCGGATGGGGCATTGATCACGGAGGGCCTCTACATCAACTCCATGGCCTCTTTGGTGATGTGTGAGTAGTTTACTTCAGACCTTCGGGTTCATAGTTATTAGCTAGATGGCTTCTTCTCTCTCTTTGGATCTCAATACAAAGTTCTCCTCGATCTTCTTGGAGATCTATTCGATGTAATCTTATTTTGCGGTGTGTTTGTCGAGATCCGATGAATTGTGGGTTTATGATCAAGTTTATCTATGAACAATATTTGAATCTCCTCTGAATTCTTTTATGTATGTTTGGTTATCTTTGCAAGTCTCTTTGAATTATCAGTTTGGTTTGGCCTACTAGATTGATCTTTCTTGCAATGGGAGAAGTGCTTAGCTTTGGGTTCAATCTTGCGGTGTCCTTTCCTAGTGACAGCATGGGCAGCAAGGCATGCATTGTATTGTTGCCATCGAGGATAAAAAGATGGGTTTTATATCATATTGCATGAGTTTATCCCTCTACATCATGTCATCTTACTTAAAGCATTACTCTGTTCTTACGAACTTAATACTCTAGATGCATGGTCGATAGCGGTCGATGTGTGGAGTAATACTAGTAGATGCAGAATCGTTTCGACCTACTTGTCACGGACGTGATGCCTATATACATGATCATACCTAGATATTCATATAACTATGCTCAATTCTATCAATTGCTCGACAGTAATTCGTTTACCCACCGTAATACTTATGCTCTTGAGAGAAGCCACTAGTGAAACCTATGGCCCCCGGGTCTATTTCCCATCATATTAACCTTCCAAAACTTAGCTATTTCTATTTCCATTTATTTTACTTTGCGTCTTTATTTCTCTTTATCATAAAAATACCAAAAATATTATCTTACCATATCTATCAGATCTCACTCTCGTAAGTGACCGTGAAGGGATTGACAACCCCTTTATCGCGTTGGTTGCGAGGTTCTTATTTGTTTGTGTAGGTGCGTGGGAATCGAGCGTGATCTCCTACTGGATTGATACCTTGTTTCTCAAAAACTGAGGGAAATACTTACGCTACTTTACTGCATCACGCTTTCCTCTTCAAGGGAAAACCAACGCAGTGCTCAAGAGGTAGCAAGAAGGATTTCTCGCGCCGTTTCCGGGGAGATTCGTGCCAAGTCAAGTCAAGATTTGACTCCCGACAACGAGCCATTTCTGGCGCTGTTACCGAGGAGTCTATGCACAAGTCAAGACATACCAAGTACCCATCACAAACTCTTATCCCTCGCATTACATTATTTGCCATTTGCCTCTCGTTTTCCTCTCCCCCACTGCACCCTTGCCGTTTTATTCGCCCTCTCTTTTCTGTTCGTCGCTTTCTTGCTTGCCTTGTTGTTATGGCTAGTCCTCTATCTTCTCCATTGTCTCCTGAGAATGAAGTTCTTAATTTTAAGCAAAGGGATGGAGAAAATCTAAAAGACGCTTGGTATAGAATTTGCAATGCTCAAAATCGATCTACCAGGAAGCAATCTACTTCCGCTCTTCTCCGCAATTTTTATGTAGGCGCTACTCATTCGTAAAAATATATTCTTGATACCATTACCGGAGGGAATTTCTTGGGTAGCCATACTTTTGATTCTTATAACGCTATGATAGATTTGTTTGGCTCACCACCTCTTTTGGTTAATGGAACTATGTTAACTTTGGAACATGTGATGCAAAGGCTTGAAAGTATTGAGAATAAAGTTGCTACTGTAGAGTTGATTGAGAATTTGGATAAAAAGATCCACAACCAAATTACCCAATATGGATCTAAGGTGGGAGTTACTCTGAAAAGTTTTAAGGAAAAATAACCCATAGTTAATGAAAGAATAGATTAATATTCTACTAGAATCGATAAACTTGAGGGAATTATCACCAACTTGGGGTCCGCTTTTTCTTCCGTTAAAAATACTCCAAATCCTCCTACCAAAATTGCCAAGCTTGTTTATGTTCCTAAAAATAAGGGTGAATCCTCTAGTAAGGAAACTGCGGATTTAAAGTCGATAAGCAATCTTTTTGCTATCATTAAGGAACCGTTTGCTACAAATGATTTTCTTGATTTTGTGCCTAGGAGTTTGATAATTAATAAAATGAAAGAAACTCCTAGGGGTTATAGGTGTCTTATTGAAGAATTGGCCACCAAAGATGGCAATACCTAGATCTATCCTTGCTTTTACGCCTAGCAAGGGGCATTAAACGATAGCGCTTGTTGGGAGGCAACCCAATTTTGTTTTTATTCCTTGCTTTTTGCTCCTGTTTAGTAATAAATAATTTATCTAGACTCTTTTTTGGTTGTGTTTTTTGTGTTTAATTAGTGTTTGTGCCAAGTAGAACCGTTGGGAAGACTTGGGGAAAGTCTTTTTGATCTTGCTGTAAAAAACAGAAACTTTAGCGCTCACGAGAATTGCTGCCTCTTTTATTTTGAGAGTGATATTTAGTTAATTATTTTTGCATATGATTAATAGATAAATTCCTCACGTCCAGCAATTTATTTTAGAATTTTTTGGGGTCCAGAAGTTTGCGTTAGCTACAGATTACTACAGTCTGTTCTGTTTTTGACAGATTCTGTCTTTTTTGTGTTGTTTGCTTATTTTGATGAATCTATGGCTAGTAAAAGAGCTTATAAACCATAGAGAAGTTGGAATACAATAGGTTTAACACCAATATAAATAAATAATGATTTCATTACATTACCTTGAAGTGGTGTTTTGTTTTCTTTCACTAACGGAGCTCACGAGATTTTCTATTTTGAGTTTTGTGTTGTGAAGTTTTCAAGTTTTGGGTAAAGTCTTGATGGATTATGGAACAAGGAGTGGCAAGAGCTTAAGCTTGGGGATGCCCATGGCACCCCAAGGTAAAATTCAAGGACACCAACAAGCCTAAGCTTGGGGATGCCCCGGAAGGCATCCCCTCTTTCGTCTTCGTCTATCGGTAACTTTACTTGGAGCTATATTTTTATTCACCACATGATATGTGTTTTGCTTGTTGCGTCTTGTATGATTTGAGTCTTTGCTTTTTAGTTTACCACAATCATCCTTGCTGTACACACCTTTTGAGAGAGACTCGCATGATTTGAAATTTATTAGAATACTCTATGTGCTTCACTTATATCTTTTGAGCTATATAGTTTTTTGCTCTAGTTCTTCACTTATATCTTTTAGAGCACGGCAGTGGTTTTATTTTATAGAAATAATTGATCTCCCATGCTTCACTTATATTATTTTGATAGTCCTTTAGAACAACATGGAAATTTTCTTTTAGGAATAATATAAAAACTTTTATAGAAGTGCATTGTATACTATGAGAAGTTTGATACTTGATAATTGTTTTGAGATATGGAGATGGTGATATTAGAGTCATGCTAGTAGAGTAGTTGTGAATTTGAGAAATACTTGTGTTGAAGTTTGTGATTCCCGTAGCTTGCACGTATGGTGAATCGTTATGTGATGAAGTCGGAGGATGATTTATTTATTGATTGTCTTCCTTATGATAGGCGGTCGGGGACGAGCGATGGTCTTTTCCTACCAATCTATCCCCCGAGGAGCATGCACGTAATACTTTGTTTTGATAACTAATATATTTTTGCAATAAGTATGTGAGTACTTGATAACCCAGAAGTATAGGGGATCGCAACAGTTTTCGAGGGTAGAGTACTCAACCCAAATTTATTGATTCGACACAAGGGGAGCCAAAGAATATTCTCAAGTATTAGCATCTGAGTTGTCAATTCAACCACACCTGGAAACTTAATATCTGCAACAAAGTATTTAGTAGCAAGGTAATATGATAATAGTGGTAACGGTGGCAAAGTAATATTTTTGGGTTTTGTAGTGATTGTAACAGTAGCAACGGAAAAGCAAATAAGCGAAGAAGAATATATGGAAAGCTCGTAGGCATTGGACCGGTGATGGAGAATTATGCCGGATATGGTTCATCATGTAACAGTCATAACATAGGGTGACACAGAACTAGCTCCGATTCATCAATGTAATGTAGACATGTATTCCAAATATAGTCATACGTGCTTATGGAAAAGAACTTGCATGGCATCTTTTGTCCTACCCTCCCGTGGCACCGGGGTCCTAGCGGAAACTAAGGGATATTAAGGACTCCTTTTAATAGAGTACCGGACCAAAGCATTAACACATGGTGAATACATGAACTCCTCAAACTATGGTCATCACCGGGAGTGGTCCTGATTATTGTCACTTCGGGGTTGCCGGATCATAACACATAGTAGGTGACTATAGACTTGCAAGATAGGATCAAGAACTCACATATATTCATGAAAACATAATAGGTTTAGATATGAAATCATGGCACTCGGGCCCTAGTGACAAGCATTAAGCATAGCAAAGTCATAGCAACATCAATATCAGAACATAGTGGATACTAGGGAACAAACCCTAACAAAACTAACTCGATTACATGATAAATCTCATCCAACCCATCACCGTCCAGCAAGCCTACGATGGAATTACTCACGCACGGCGGTGAGCATCATGAAATTGGTGATGGAGGATGGTTGATGATGACGACAGTGATGGATTCCTCTCCGCGGATCCCCGAACGGACTCCAGATCAGTCCTCCCGAGAGAGTTTAGGGCTTGGCAGCGGCTCCGTATCGTAAAACGCGATGAATCCTTCTCCTTTATTTTTTCTCCCCGAACACGAATATATGTAGTTGGAGTTGAGGTCGGTGGAGCTCCAGGGGGCCCACGAGGCAGGGGGGCGCGCCCCACCCTCGTGGCTAGGGTGTGGGACCCCTGGCCTTGATTCTTTGCCAGTATTTTTTATTATTTCCAAAAATAATCTCCATGGAGTTTCAGGTCATTCCGAGAACTTTTGTTTCTGCACATAAATAACACCATGGCAATTCTTCTGAAAACATCGTCAATACGGGTTAGTTCCATTCAAATCATTCAAGTTAGAGTCCAAAACAAGGGCAAAAGTGTTTGGAAAAGTAGATACGACGAAGACGTATCAACTCCCCCAAGCTTAAACCTTTGCTTGTCCTCAAGCAATTCAGTTGACAAACTGAAAGTGATAAAGAAAAACTTTTACAAACTCTGTTTGCTCTTGTTGTTGTAAATATGTAAAGCCAGCATTCAAGTTTTCAGCAAAGATTATGAACTAACCATATTCACAATAACTCTTAGGTCTCATGTTTACTCATAACAATAGCATAATCAACTAGCGAGCAATAATAATAAATCTTGGTTGACAACACTTTCTCAAAACAATCATAATATGATATAACAAGATGGTATCTCGCTAGCCCTTTCCGAGACCGCAAAACATAAATGCAGAGCACCTTTAAAGATCAAGGATTGACTAGACATTGTAATTCATGGTAAAAGAGATCCAGTCAAGTCATACTCAATGTAAACTAACAGTAATGAATGCAAATGACAGCGGTGCTCTCCAAATGGTGCTTTTTAATAAGAGGATGGTGACTCAACATAAAGGTAAATAGATAGGCCCTTTGCAGAGGGAAGCATGGATTTGTAGAGGTGCCAGAGCTCGATTTTGAAATAGAGGTGGATAATATTTTGAGCGGTATACTTTCATTGTCAACATAACAACCAAGAGATGGCGATATCTTCCATGCTACACACATTATAGGTGGTTCCCAAACAGAATGGTAAAGTTTATATTCCCCCTCCACCAACAAGCATCAATCCATGGCTTGCTCGAAACAACGAGTGCCTCCAACTAAGAACAGTCCCGGGGGAGTTTTGTTTGCAATTATTTTTATTTGAGTTGCATAAAGCATGGGACTAGGTATTCCGGTGACCAGCCATTTTCTTGTGAGTGAGGAGCGGAGTCCACTCCTCTTGAGAATAACCTGCCTAACATGGAAGATACAGACAACCCTAGTTGATACATGAGCTATTCGAGCATACAAAACAGAATGTGTATTTGAAGGTTTAGAGTTTGGCACATACAAATTTACTTGGAACGACAGGTAGTTACCGTATATAGGTAGGTATGGTGGACTCATATGGAACAACTTTCGGGTTTATGGATTGGATGCACAAGCAGTATTCCCGCTTAGTACAGGTGAAGGCTAGAAAAAGATTGGGAAGCGACCAGCTAGAGAGCGACAACAGTCATGAACATGCATTAAAATTAATCAACACCGAATGCAAGCATGAGTAGGATATAATGCACCATGAACATAAATGTCATAGAGGCTATGTTGATTTTGTTTCAACTACATGCATGAAAATGTGCCAAGTCAAGCCACTCGAATCGTTCAAAAGAGGATACCACCCTATCATACCACATCACAACCATTTTAACAGCATGTTGGCACGCAAGGTAAACCATTATAAGCTCCTAGCTAATTAAGCATGGCATAAGCAACTATAATGTCTAATTGTCATTGCAAACATGTTTATTCATAGTAGGCTGAATCAGGAACGATGAACTAATCATATTTACAAAAACAAGAGAGGTCAAGTTCATACCAGCTTCTCCCATCTCAATCAGTCCATCATATATCGTCATAATTGCCTTTCACTTGCACCAAATGATGTGAATAATAATAACAGTGCACGTGCATTGGACTAAGCTGGAATCTGCAAGCATTCAATAAACATGAGAAGACAAGGCAATATGGACTCTTGGTTAAATCAACAATAATGCATATAGGAGTCACTTCAACAATTTAATTATGGTCTTCTCCTATCGACCCCCAAAGAAAAGAAAAGAAAAGAAATAAAACTATTTACACGGGAAAGCTCCCAACAAGCAAAAGAAGAACATGAAATCTTTTTGGGTTTTCTTTTTAATTACTACTACAAGCATAGAAATTAAAACTAGCTAAAATCTACAACTAATTTTTTTGGTTTTTTCTTAAGGTTTATCAAACACACAAGAAGAAAGCATAAAAAGGAAATAAACTAGCATGGATATTACAATGAAAAAGTATGAGCACCGACATCTAGCAATGAGTGTGTGAACATAAATGTAATGTTAGTGGGAAATACGTACTCCCCCAAGCTTAGGCTTTTGGCCTAAGTTGGTCTATGGCCACGGCTGGCCTGGCGGATATCCAAAGTTGTAACCGGGGTCGTACTGTGATGGATACTTAGATTGCCACTGGCTGGCAATCACCTCCGGATCCCATTGGTAATCAGACTCTCGTGGAGGCTCAAATTGCGGTTCCGGCTCTGGCTATGCAGCTGATGTAGGGTTCCGGTAGGCGTGAATGGACTCCAACGGAACAAGGTACTTGCCTGCAGATAAATCAAACAAGGAAGGAGCAGGCAGGGTAATAGTCTCAGGATGATGTTTATCAAACAACAATTTGTATTTAAGCTCATTTTCCCTATTCTTAACAATAAAATCATGTGCTACCATACTCTTATAATCTAAATAAACAGTAGGTAGAAATTTTTCTTCCTTTTCGTAATTCCTAATAGGTATGTTATAGTATGCAGCAAGGCATGAAGCATAGACACCTCCAAAGATGGGGCCCTTTGTACGGTTCAGACTTAACCATTTGGCAATAATACCGCCCATACTAACAGAGTTGTCACGGAATAAACCATGGAACAAAATAATAATATCAGGAACACTAAGGTTTCCACAGTTTCCGCGGCCAATTAATCAATGACTAGCAAATATTGCAAAGTAGCGTAAAACAGGAAAATGTATGCTACTGATTCTTGCATCGGAAACTTTCCTAGTTTACCCTACAGTAATAGTGTCAATAAACCCGTCCACATCTCTACGATGTGGTTCCTCTAAGCTACCCTGGAAAGGTATTTTGCAAACCCTGCAGAATTCATATAGTGACATCTTCTTAACCACATCATATAAATGAAAGTCTACTGAAGGAGGTGATTCCCTAGGATAATAGTAGAAGTTTTGCACAAAAGTATTGGTGCGTAAGAGACACTGTTTGCGTTGGTCGCGGAGGAAGTCGGTGAGGCCTGCATTCTTAGCCAATTCATAAAAATCATCATAACCCGGCTGCTCTCAAGAAATCATTGAAAGGCCATTCACACGGCCAAACCTCCGCGGTGCAAGGCAGATTATATTTGGGCCTCTCTGCTTCTTCATTTCCCTTTTTCCTTCGAGCTTCGACTCGATGAGCCCCTCAAAAATCTCTTCATTATTTTATGAAAAATTCTGAAATTTTTAGTAACTTCAAATAAAAGTAAACCAAGCTCAACAAAATTGATAGCAACTACTCCTACAAGTGCCTAGGACCTATATCATGCATTAGAACTAATTGGAACCATATAAATTTGACATGCAAGCTCAAGAACATGGTCACCTCAGCAGCACAAATTTGCAATGAATAAAGTACTAGAACAAAAACTAATTGGACAAATGGAGGAGTCACATACCAAGGAACAATCCCCCAAAGCAGTTTTGTGAGAGGTGCTTTGAGCAAGGAGATCGAAAATTGCAGCAAAATGAGCTAGAACTCGAGCTTGAGCTGGATGGTGATTTTTTGGGAGGAAGAAGAAGTGTGTGGGTGCAGGAATAAGTGGAGGGGAGCCACCATGGGCCCACGAGGCAGGGGGCGTGCCCAGGGCGGTGGGCGCCGTGGACCCTCGTGGCCAGGTGCTTGCTCCCCTGCCGTGTTCTCAGTGCCAGATATTCTCAAATATTCCAGAAAAATCATATTAAATTGGCAGGGCATTTGGAGAACTTTTATTTTTGGGGTATTTTTATATTTCACGGATAATTCAGAAAACAGAAAGAAATTATTATTTTTGCTTTATTTAATATAAATAATAGAAAGTAAAAATAGGGTATAGAGAGTTGTGTTTTCTAAATTCATCCATCTCATGCTCATCAAAAGGAATCCACTAACAAGGTTGATCAAGTCTTGTTAACAAACTTATTCCGAGTAACATGGAACCGGAGAATTTTCGAATAACACTAGGTTACCTCAACGGGGATATGCACATCCCCAACAATAAGAATATCATATTTCTTCTTGACAGTAGGAAGAGGAAATTCAAAATCTCCAAAAATAATCAATGGAATTTTTCCAATATAATTGATACTGTGGACTTGAGGTTGTTTCCTCGGAAAGTGTACCGTATGCTCATTACCATTGACATGAAAATTGACATTGCCTTTGTTGTAATCAATAACATCCCCTGCAGTATTCAAAAAAGGTCTTCCAAGAATAATAGACATACTATCGTCCTCGGGAATGTCAAGAATAACAAAGTCCGTTAAAATAGTAACATTTGCAACCACAACAGGCACATCCTCACAAATACTGATAGGTATAACAGTTAATTTATCACCCATTTGCAAAGATATTTCAGTGGGTGTCAACTTATTCAAATCAAGTCTATGATATGGAGAGAGAGGCATAACACTAACACCGGCTCCAAGATCACATAAAGCAGTTTTAACATAGTTTCTTTTAATGGAGCATGGTATAGTTGGTACTCCCGGATCTCCTAGCTTCTTAGGTATTCCACCCTTAAAAGTATAATTAGCAAGCATGGTGGAAATTTCAGCTTTCGGTATCTTTCTTTTATTAGTAACGATATCTTTCATGTACTTAGCATAAGGATTCAGTTTAAGCATATTAGTCAAATGCATACGCAAAAAGATAGGTCTAATCATGTTAGCAAAGCGCTCAAAATCCTCATCATCTTTTTTCTTGGATGGCTTAGGAGGAAAATGCATGGGTTTCTGAACCAAAGGCTCTCTTTCCTTACCATGTTTCCTAGCAACAAAGTCTCTTTTACCATGGCGTTGATTCTTTGATTGTGGGTTATCAAGATCAACACCAGGTTCAATCTCTACATCATTGTCATTACTAGGTTGAGCATCAACATGAACATCATTATTAAAATTATCACTAGTTTCATGTTCATTGCCAGATTGTGTTTCAGCCTCAGAAATAGAGATATCATTGGGATTCTCAGGTGTGTCAATAACAGGTTCACTAGAAGCATGCAAAGTCCTGTCATTTTTCTTTTTCTTCCTTTTAGAAGGACTAGGTGCATCTATATCATTTCTCTGAGAATCTTGCTCAATTCTCTTAGGATGGCCCTCAGGATACAAAGGTTCCTGGGTCATTTTACCACCTCTAGTCATAACTCTAACAACATAGTCATTTTTCTAACTATTTAATTCATTGAGCAAATCATTCTAAGCTTTAAGTACTTGTTCTACTTGAGTGGTAACCATAGAATCATGTTTACTAATGAGTTTAATTTCACCTTTAACTCTAGACATATAATCACCCAAGTGTTCAATCATATAAGCATTTTGCTTCAATTGTCTAACAAAGTAAGCATTGAAGTCTTCTTGCCTAACCATAAAGCTATCAAACTCATCCAAACATTGGCTAGCAAACTTAGTAGGAGGGGTTTCAGCTTTATCATATCTATAGAGAGAATTTACCTTTACTACCTGTGTCGGGTTATCAAGACCATGTGTTTCTTCAATAGGTGATGGATTAAAACCATATATTTCTTCAACAGGCGGTAAATTAAGACCATGTATTTCTTCAATAGGAGGTAAATGTTTAACATCTTCAGTTTTAATACCCTTTTCTTTCATAGATTTCTTTGCCTCTTGCATATCTTCAGGACTGAGAAATAGAACACCCCTTTTCTTCGGAGTTGGTTTAGGAATAGGCTCAGGAGTTGGCTCAGGAAGTGTCCAATTATTTTCATTTGTCAACATATTATTCAATAGAATTTCAGCTTCATCCGGTGTTCTTTCTCTGAAAGCAGAACCATCACAACTATCTAGGTGGTCTCTGGAAGCATCGGTTAGTCCATTAAGATATCAAGTATTTCATTTTTCTTAAGAGGATGATCATGCAAAGCATTAAGTAATTGGAGAAGCCTCCCCCAAGCTTGTGGGAGACTCTCTTCTTCAATTTGCACAAAATTATATATATCCCTTAAGGCAGCTTGTTTCTTATGAGCAGGGAAATATTTAACAGAGAAGTAATAAATCATATCCTGGGGACTATGCACACAACCAGGATCAAGAGAATTAAACCATATCTTAGCATCTCCCTTTAATGAGAACGAAAATATTTTAAGGATATAAAAGTAGCGAGTTCTCTCATCATTAGTGAACAGGGTGGCTATATCATTTAATTTAGTAAGATGTGCCACAATAGTTTCAGATTCATAGCCATAAAAAGGATCAGATTCAACCAAAGTAATTATATCAGGATCAATAGAGAATTCATAATCCTTATCAGTAACAAAGATAGGTGAAGTAGCATAAGCAGGATCATATTTCATTCTAGCATTCAGAGTTTTTTGTTTAAGCTTAGCTAATAATTTCTTAAGATCACTTCTATCATTGCATGCAAGAAAGTCTATTTTAGTTTCTTCATCCATAACATAGCCCTCAGGCACAACAGGCAATTCATATTTATTAGGAGAGCCTTCATCATCACTTTCATCAATATTATCAGTTTGAATAATTTCATTCTCTCTAGCCCTAGCAAGTTGTTCATCAAGAAATTCACCAAGTGGCACAGTAGTATCAAGCATAGAGGTAGTTTCATAATAAGTATCATGCACAACAGAAGTGGCATCATCAATAATATGCGACAAATCAAAATTAATAGCAGAAGCATGTTTAGGTGTCGCAAGCTTACTCAAAACAGAAGGTGAATCAAGTGCAGAGCTCGATGGCAGTTCCTTAACTCCCCTCGTAGTTGAGGGATAAATTTTTGTTTTCGCGTCTTTCAAGTTCTTCATAGTGACCATCAGATATAAATACCAAGTGACTCAAAGAATAGAGCTATGCTCCCCGGCAACGGCGCCAGAAAATAGTCTTGATAACCCAGAAGTATAGGGGATCGCAACAGTTTTCGAGGGTAGAGTATTCAACCCAAATTTATTGATTCGACACAAGGGAGCCAAAGAATATTCTCAAGTATTAGTAGCTGATTTGTGACGCCCGGGTAATTAAGCTACAGTAACCCCCTCGTAATGATGCCATGTTACCTCGGTTATTGTGCATAAACTCGCGTTAATTCGAAACCCAGTTCAAAATTTCAAATTTAAAACAAAGGCAAACAATAAGAGTTTTCAAAAGTCAAAACTAAAATGTTCTAAATGTAGCAAGTAATTCATAATAAATATTGGTGGAGAAACCAAACCTTTAAAACATGTTTAAATGCTCAAAAGTAATTAATCGAGTGGCTAAAACAATTAAATAAATGACTTTTGTATTTTATAAATCCTAAACTAATTTATTTGGAAGTCAAGCTTTTATGGCAGAGGCTTAATTTACAACACTAATTTAGGCACTAATTATTTATCTTAATAGAGTTAAAATAAATTGGAATTAAAAGAAAACAGAAAAGAAAATAAATAAAAAGGTAAAAGACAAACAGAAAACAATAGAAAGAGAAAAGGAACCCCCCGACTCACCATGGGCCTCGGCCCACCCCACCCAACCAGCCCGTCGGCCCGCCTGCTCCCCACTGGCCTGTGACCTAACCCCCGTACCCCGAAAACCTAGCAACTACCCACTCCCCCACATGTTTCTCTCGTCCCCGCTGGATCTGGAACGAGCCACGATTCCCCCCACTCCTCCCGCAC
>NC_041380.1:331615245-331623132 GCF_002162155.2 Triticum dicoccoides | reverse complement strand
CCAGGCTCACCCCTGGTCGCGCCCGCGACGCGCTCACCGCACCCCGACCTCCTCTCCCTCGCATGGCGCCTGCCTGACGCCGCGGCCTCGCCGGCGCCTCGACGCCACCGCCGTCACCGGACCTCCCAGCGCCTCTCCCTCGCCAGACCTCCCCGCGCCTCGCCGCCCGTCTTCGTCCTCCTCCATGACCGGAGCTCCTCCGCCTCGTCGCGCCTCGCCGACACCACCTCACTGGCCTGCCTCCTCTTTGTCACCGTCGTCCCCGACGACCTCCTTGCCCCCCCGCTGCCCCGTCCCTACAAATCCTGGTGAGGCCACGGCCTCCGCCCTCCTCCTTCCCCTGTCCCCGCGCCGTCCGTGCCTCCCTCGGTGCGCCACCACGCGCACTCGCGCCCGCATGCCGGAGCTCACGCTCTAGGCAGCACGCGCTCACCCCGCGCACTCTGGCGCTCCACTCGCTCCCAGCACTTCGGTCGGGGTCGAGCCCCGCCGCTGCCACCGTGCGCCCACACCCCCGCTCCCTTGGCCTCGTCCGCAGCCCCCCCGGTGCGCTGCCCAGCATCGCCGCCGTCCGCCGGTGCCGTCCGTGGCCGAGCTCCGGCGAGCCACCCGCCCACTGCCCACTGGCGCCTGTCGCCTGTTCGGGTGTTACCGATGCCCGCATGCCCGTTTGGCCCCTCGCCCTATGACAGCCAGGGCCCACGTCCCCTTAGAACGTTTTTATAAAAAAGAATTAAAAATTTATATATAAAATAAAAATAAAAATAAAAATAATTAATTAATTAATTAATTAAAGAAACAATTAACTTAATTAATTTTGATTAACTAAACTAAACCACTAACTAGACTAATTAAACTTTAGTTATCTAACTAACCTGGTTAGTTAATTAGCTAATTAATTAGTATGACCAGTGGACCCACCCCCTAATTAATACTAATTAGGTTAATTAAATTGTTAAATAAAATGAGTCACTGACCAGTGGGACCCACTGGTCAGGTTGACTAGTCAACCCTGTTGACTGCTGATGTCAGCATGACCTCATGCTGATGTCATAAATCCATTTTCAAATTAAATTAAATAATTAATTAAATTCCAGAAATTAATAAAATCTTTAGAAAATCATATCTTTTAATCCGTAACTCGGATGAAAATGTTCTCTACATAAAAGTTGCTCAGAATGACGAGACGAACCCGGCTACGCAACCCGTTCGTCCGCCACACACCCTAACATATCAAACTCGCAACTTTCCCCTTCCGGCTCCTCTGCCCGAAAACGCAAAACACCGGGGATTATTTCCCGGATGTTCCCCCCTTCACCGGTACCACCTCGTACCGCGTTAGGGGACACCTAGCATCACGCTTTCTCATGTCATGCATCGTCATGCATTTGTTTGCATTATATTTATTGTTTCTTCCCCCTCTTCTCTCGCTAGACACCGAGACCGACGCCGCTGCTACCCAGTACGACTACGGTGTTGACGACCACTCTCTCTTGCCAGAGCAACCAGGAAAGCCCCCCCCCTTGATCACCAAATCTCGCCTACTCTCCTCTATACTGCTTGCACTAGAGTAGTGTAGCATGTCACTGCTTTCCGTTAATCCTATCCTGATGCATAGCCTGTCATTGATGCTCCAGCTGTTCATACCTTACCTGCAATCCTAAATTCTTAGTATAGGATGCTAGTTTACCATCAGTGGCCCTACATTCTTGTCTGTTTGCCATGCTATACTATCGGGCCATGATCACTTGGGAGGTGGTCACGGGTATATACTTATACATAATATATGATACTTGTTGTGATTAAAGTCGGGTCGGCTCGTAGGAGTACCCGCGAGTGATTCCGATGTTGGGGGCTGAAGGGGCAGGTGGCTCCATCCCGGTAGAGGTGGGCTTGAGTTCCCGAAGGCCCCCGACTATTACTTTGTGGCGGAGCGACAGGGCAGGTTGAGACCACCAAGGAGAGAGGTGGGCCTGGCCCTGGTCGACGTCCGTGGTTTTTCATAATAACACGCTTAATGAGATCTTGGTATTTGATCTGAGTCTGGCTACTGGCCTATATGCACTAACCATCTACGCGGGGACAGTTATGGGCACTCGACGTCGTGGTATCAGCCGAAGCCTTCGTGACGTCAGCAACTGAGCGACGCGTGCCGGATTGGACTGGAACGCCTGCTAGGCTAGGTCTGCTTTGGGCCGCCCATGCAACGTGCAGGTGTGCTAAGGGCGATGGGCCCAGACCCCTGGGCGCTTAGGTTTAAACCGGCGTGCTGACCTCTCTGTTGGTCTAGGTGGGGCTGCGACGTGTTGATCTTTCGAGGCCGGGCATGACCCAGGAAAGTGTGTCCGGCCAAATGGGATCGAGCGTGTTGGGTTATGTGGTGCACCCCTGCAGGGAAGTGAATCTATTCGAATAGCCGTGATCTTCGGTAACATGACGACTTGGAGTTGTACCTTGACCTTATGACAACTAGAACCGGATACTTAATAAAACACACCCTTCCAAGTGCCAGATACAACCGGTGGTCGCTCTCTCACAGGGCGACGAGGGGAGGATCATCGGTTAGGATTATGCTATGCGATGTTACTTGGTGAACTTACCATCTACTCTCTTCTCCTGCTGCAAGATGGAGGTTACCAGAAGCGTAGTCTTCGAAAGGACTAGCTATCCCCCTCTTATTCCGGCATTCTGCAGTTCAGTCCACATATGATAGCCTTATTCCAATTGATACCAATGCATACATATGTAGTGTAGCTCCTTGCTTGCGAGTACTTTGGATGAGTACTCACGGTTGCTTTTCTTCCCCTTTTCCCCTTCCCTATATCTGATTGCTGCAACCAGACGATGGAGCCCAGGAGCCAGATGCCACTGTTGATGATGACTACTACTACTCGGGAGGTGCCTATTACTACGTGCAGCCCGCTGACGGCGACCAGGAGTAGTTTAGGAGGATCCCAGGCAGGAGGCCTGCGCCTCTTTCGATCTGTATCCCAGTTTGTGCTAGCCTTCTTAAGGCAAACTTGTTTAACTTATGTCTGTACTCAGATATTGTTGCTTCCGCTGCCTCGTCTATGATCGAGCTCTTGTATTCGAGCCCTCGAGGCCCCTGGCTTGTAATATGATGCTTGTATGACTTATTTTATTTGTAGAGTTGTGTTGTGATATCTTCCCGTGAGTCCCTGATCTTGATCATACACATTTGCGTGTATGATTAGTGTACGATTGAATCGGGGGCGTCACAAGTTGGTATCAGAGCCAACTGCCTGTAGGAATCCCCCTTCCACATTCCTTGGCCGAAGTTGAGTCTAGTCGATGAAAATTGTTTTACTAACTTGGCTGTGCGGCTCGTGGGCCCACGTCACCATTGGGTGGTATTAGGATCTTTTATTCCTCGTCTATACTCTGGGACTCTGATCTCTCTTCTATTCGGGTTAAAATAAATTTTGCTAAATCTAACATTAGGATCTCGTTATCACTTTCACCCGGAGATCACCTTATTACTGATGATCGTCTGCTGCACGTGATGACCCTGAAGATACTCTCCGCTGTTAACCCGAGAACTTGTGTTCATCGTGTTTGCAATTCCCCTTCCACCGTCCACCCTTATGGATAACTACATGCAGTTGTTATTCTTACAATCATCCCCAGTTGGTCTTGTTATTACAAGATACCCCGAAATACTCGTCGTTGTTTTGATAATCCTTTGAGCTTACTACCTTGCTGTTCTTTGTCACCTGAATACCCCTACGGATAATTCTCGCACTTATCGAGTATCCGCTCATCCCCCTGTGTTTCACAATGGTCTTCGAAATACTATTCGATCCTCCAAAAATCCTTAGTAGCTTATTGCTCTACAATACTTGTCTGGCAATATTCGTTAGTATCCTTAGGCAGCGTCATTTTGATCTTATTGATTCAACATGAGTGCGAATGCATGCAATCATCAATTGACCCCTTTTATATTATCTTTCCAGAAACATGAGCTGGTTCTCAACCAATCCAATTGCCGTCGATTGTACCCCTTAGGCTATTCAACTTATCCATTCCTGATCAGAGCGTCTGCTTCTGATCCTTCGATTTGGAAATCATAATTGCTTTGATATCTAAGCATCGAATCATTCAGATGTCTATAATCTGATGCCCTTGCATCCTTTCTTCAACTGGTTGTGTGCCGATGCTCACATCAGCTCAGCTATGGACCATCAGACCCTTTATTGGATTATTATTCGACTGTGTCCTCCTTATTCAATAACCTTGTGAGCCTTTCCTCAGATACACAATGCCTTTGGTAAATTGTATCATCTGCTTTGTCAACCATGCTATACTTTCAATGCTGGTGATATTTACTATTGAAGCTTGTGGTATATATTTCCATGATACCCTGATGGGTTGAACCTATGCCTTCCTTAATATGTGTGAACTCGAAAGTTTTCACGAGTCATACTCTTCTGGTATTTTGCCAGATAAAATTTCAACACTACCACTTCTTCGAAAGTGAGGAGTGAATGAAAGGTTATGCATTGAAGAAGTGGGAGTCGACCTTGAACTTTATGTTCATGCCCATGGACCCGATGTAGATCTTATCATTAAAGCTTCTCTTAAATTAATTATTCCTTTGGTATAAGTTCATCTTATATCTGGGATCTGGCGTTTTGCAATCGTGGTTCTGGCCATATTCTCCTTTAAATGCCATTTCTCGTGCAAGTTTAAACACTTGTCTTTTGCAGAGCAATACCCCAGTCCAACCTCTACTTTGATTCGTCATCGAGTATTACCCCCCTGGTATCTCGAGATTATCTTGGAACTGCATAACTTCTTTTGATTTCCTCATCAAGTACTACATTCTCACTAAATACAGTTTTTCACGGGCTTCGAGTTATTTAACACTCAAGGACATCGATAACTGAATCGAGTCCGCGACGCGATTAAACAACTCTTAGTTAATCTTATTTACTGCGAGTTTGTACTCGATCACATCATTTCCAAGCCTTATCGGCTATATCATTATCGTGCAAACTTTTAACTGTGCTACCTGGTCCTTCTTCCTAGAGCAAAATTTTGAGGTGAGCTAATCTTACGTCGATCTTCCTCGTCATAGAAATTGTCCTTGAATGACAAGCTTGATTTCAAGTTTGTGTCGTACCTATGGTTTCAATAACTTCTCGCTTCATCATTCCGTTGACTTGATGTCATCACCGATCGGTTACATCTTCTTGAAGCCTCTCGACAAATGTGTCGTGATCATCATCAACATTTTGACCCCTTCCAGGATATCAATTGAATTCATGATGAGAAGTACCCTCCTTGCCCTCTATGATTTGTGTTATCATCGACCACTTTATTGCCTTCCGTTCAACACAAACTTGTTCGTGTTTCTAGCAACCCTATTGCTTTCAAGTTAATGGTTGATAATTCATTCTTAGACTATTGGTTGTTGAATCACCTTTCTAACATTGGTCATGCTACATAAGGCCATATTTTGGGTGCACTTTTCAACCAATGCTTAATTGTGTATGTTTTCCTCAAGCATACATCCTTATATCATTTGATCCGACAAATGTTATCTCCTTGTTCACATAAGTGTGGAAATCCATCTTTTGAAAATCTCAATGAATTGTCGCTGAGTTCATCAGCCACCTCTTCATCCTCTCCTTGGTTTTAATGATGAACTCTTGTTTCAGAACTCGCTACCATAGTAAATTTCCCGAGAATCTTACAATGTCATCTCGTCAATTGTGTTGCACCTTTTCTTCTCAGGCATCCTGAGTTTGAGGTATCCTGACACCAACCAGATCTAAATCTCGGTCAGATATGATGGTTGGAACATTTTTTAAGAGACATATCATTGGTCCTTATATGACCCGGTAAGGTGATGTCATGCCTAGCCCACCTGACCGGAGGACTTAATGTTTTAGTTTCCTTTTTAGCAAGGTTAACCATTCTTCCATGAGGAAATGGAATGAATTTCTTTATAAATTGTTCCTGATGAATCCTTTGTATATCCAAAGCCCGACCTTTGTTTGAAGACCATGTCAGTGCTATCTCAAAGCATGTATGTGGTACTCCTATCATCGATAAGAACACTTGAAGCACAATGCTAAATTTTCTTAATCAAATTATCCAAACATCGTTGTATGTCATGAAATTTCTCTCCCCTACCTAAAAGGTTTTCTACATTATATCCTGTCATGGATATCATGCTCTGCTTGTCCTTGGGAAGGGTATACCCCTGGTATATGTGCCAAACACATTATCCTTTCCATTGTTCTGTTTGATCTGATGATCACATTTTCCTTCCATTGGTTTGTTTAAACCTCCTTGTGATCTATAATATATAAGCAGTAATATTTCCCTGCTTATGTAAACACCTCGTTGTACCACTCTGTCCGCAAGACCCTGTTGCGATTGTTGATGACATTTCGGTAACCACTGATGGACGAGAACTTTGCCTATTGGTCCGCCTCGTTTCAACGAGCAGGAGAATGGTTCTCTTCATCCCTCGCCCTTAGTACCGATGTTGTTGCCGACATAACCAATGGACTAACCTCTGACATGCCTTGCTCACATGATCGTGCAAGATGTCCTCGCCCTTCATACTTTTAAGCCACATGGTGGGCCCATAACCCATAGTTCCACAGGATCGAAACCTGACTCTCCTGTACAACCTATTGTCAAAGTTATTCCTCGCGCTTGACTTCATATGTACTTCACAGGCCACTTGCTTAGTGATCTATTATGGTATCAGACGCAATACTTATTCCCATTGCTCTAAACCCCTGTCACCCTTCGTTTTAGGCAACGAACGAATGCCTATGCGCTTGAAACTTTTATTTTGCGCTTTCTTACTTTGCTCTCGATATTTTCTTAAGTTTCAATTCGAGAGTTACTATCCGGTATCCGCCACCTTTCCTGATGTTGTCGATTAGATAGTCGACCTTGCAGAGGTTTGTTCTCCCGGAATGCCCACCCTTTATCCTTTCGGAAGTACGATGGAGTTCCTGAAGAAAGGATGCCGACTTCATCATGATGACCTGAAGCAGAGAAATGAAGACATCAATGTATTGGACCGGCCTACTCAAGAAGAGCAAGCCAGGATGAGAAGACCCGCTAGATTCGTTACCAAACCTCCCCCTTTCACTACCTCTTAAATCTCGGGACGAGATTTCTTGTAGTGGAGGAGATTTGTGACGCCCAGGTAATTAAGCTACAGTAACCCCCTCGTAATGATGCCATGTCACCTTGGTTACTGTGCATAAACTCGCGTCAATTCGAAACCCAGTTCAAAATTTCAAATTTAAAACAAAGGCAAACAATAAGAGTTTTCAAAAGTCAAAACTAAAATGTTCTAAATGTAGCAAGTAATTCATAATAAATATTGGTGGAGAAACCAAACCTTTAAAACATGTTTAAATGCTCAAAAGTAATTAATCCAATGGCTAAAACAATTAAATAAATGACTTTTGTATTTTATAAATCCTAAACTAATTTATTTGGAAGTCAAGCTTTTATGGCAGAGGCTTAATTTACAACACTAATTTAGGCACTAATTATTTATCTTAATAGAGTTAAAATAAATTGAAATTAAAAGAAAACAGAAAATAAAATAAATAAAAAGGTAAAAGACAAACAGAAAACGATAGAAAGAGAAAAGGAACCCCTCGACTCACCATGGGCCTCGGCCCACCCCACCCAACCAGCCCGTCGGCCCGCCTGCTCCCCACTGGCCTGTGACCTAACCCCCGTACCCCGAAAACCTAGCAACTACCCACTCCCCCACATGTTTCTCTCACCCCCCGCTGGATCTGGATCGAGCCACGATTCCCCCCACTCCTCCCGCATGAAGCCCCCTCTCCTCGCACTCCCTCCCCCCCTCGCGACCGTCACCAC
>NC_041380.1:331606100-331614893 GCF_002162155.2 Triticum dicoccoides | reverse complement strand
CGTTGGCCGCGCCCAGGCTCGCCCCTGGTCGCGCCTGCGACGCGCTCACCACACCCCGACCTCCTCTCCCTCGCGTAGCGCCTGCCTGATGCCGCGGCCTCGCCGGCGCCTCGACGCCGCAGCCTCGCTGGCGCCTCGACGCCACCGCCGTCGCCGGACCACCCCGCGCCTCGCCGCCCGTCTTCGTCCTCCTCCATGACCGGAGCTCCTCCGCCTCGTCGCGCCTCGCCGACTCCACCTCACTGGCCTGCCTCCTCTTCATCACCGTCATCCCCGACGACCTCCTCGCCCCCCCGCTGCCCCGTCCCTACAAATCCCGATGAGGCCTTGGCCTCCGCCCTCCTCCTTCCCTTGTCCCCGCGCCGTCTGTGCCTCCCTCGGTGTGCCACCACGCGCACTTGCGCCCGCGTGCCGGAGCTCACGCTCTGGGCAGCACGCGCTCACCCCGCGCACTCCGGCGCTCCGCTCGCTCCCAGCACTTCAGTCGGGGTCGAGCCCCGCCGCTGCCATCGTGCGCCCATGCCCCCGCTCCCTTGGCCTCGTCCGCAGCCCCCCTCGGTGCGCTGCCCAGCATCGCCGCCGTCTGCCGGTGCCGTCCGTGGCCGAGCTCCGGCGAGCCACCCGCCCACTGCCCACTGGCGCCCGTCGCCTGTTCGGGTGTTACCGATGCCCGCATGCCCGTTTGGCCCCTGGCCCTATGACAGCCAGGGCCCACGTCCCCTTAGAACGTTTTTATAAAAAAGAATTAAAAATTTATATATAATAAAAATAAAAATAATTAATTATTTAATTAATTAAAGAAATAATTAACTTAATTAATTTTGATTAACTAAACTAAACCACTAACTAGACTAATTAAACTTTAGTTATCTAACTAACCTGGTTAGTTAATTAGCTAATTAATTAGTATGACCAGTGGGGCCCACCCCCTAATTAATACTAATTAGGTTAATTAAAATGTTAATTAAAATGAGTCACTGACCAGTGGGACCCACTGGTCAGGTTGACTAGTCAACCCTGTTGACTGCTGAAGTCAGCATGACCTCATGCTGATGTCATAAATCCATTTTCGAATTAAATTAAATAATTAATTAAATTCCAGAAATTAATAAAATCTTTAGAAAATCATATCTTTTAATCCGTAACACGGATGAAAATGTTTTCTACATAAAAGTTGCTCAAAACGACGAGACGAACCCGGTTACGCAACCCGTTCGTCCGCCACACACCCCTAACATATCAAACTTGCAACTTTCCCCCTCCGGCTCCTTTGCTCGAAAACGCGAAACACCGGGGATAATTTCCCGGATGTTCCCCCCTTCACCGGTACCACCTCGTACCGCGTTAGGGCACACCTAGCATCATGCTTTGTCATGTCATGCATCATCATGCATTTGTTTGCATTATATTTATTGTTTCTTCCCCCTCTTCTCTCGCTAAACACTGAGATCGACGCTGCTGCTACCCAGTACGACTACGGTGTTGACGACCACTCTCTCTTGCCAGAGCAACCAGGCAAGCCCCCCCCTTGATCACCAGATATCGCCTACTCTCCTCTATACTGCTTGCATTAGAGTAGTGTAGCATGTCACTGCTTTCCGTTAATCCTATCATGATGCATAGCCTGTCATTGATGCTCCAGCTGTTGATACCTTACCTGCAATCCTAAATGCTTAGTATAGGATGCTAGTTTACCATCAGTGGCCCTACATTCTTGTCTGTCTGCCATGCTATACTATCGGGCCGTGATCACTTGGGAGGTGGTCACGGGTATATACTTATACATAATATATGATACTTGTGGTGATTAAAGTCGGGTCGGCTCGTAGGAGTACCCGCGAGTGATTCCGATGTTGGGGGCTGAAGGGGCAGGTGGGTCCATCCCGGTAGAGGTGGGCCTGAGTTTCCGAAGGCCCCCGACTGTTACTTTGTGGCGGAGCGACAGGGCAGGTTGAGACCACCTAGGAGAGAGGTGGGCCTGGCCCTGGTCGGCGTCCATGGTTATTTCATAATAACACGCTTAACGAGATCTTGGTATTTGATCTGAGTCTGGCTACTGGCCTATACGCACTAACCATCTACGCGGGGAAAGTTATGGGCACTCGACGTCGTGGTATCAGCCGAAGCCTTCGTGACGTCAGCAACTGAGCGGCGCGCGTAGGATTGGACTGGAACGCCTGCTAGGCTAGGTCTGCTTCCGGCCGCCCACGCAACATGCAGGTGTGCTAAGGGCGATGGGCCCAGACCCCTGGGCGCTTAGGTTTAGACCGGCGTGCTGACCTCTCTGTTGGTCTAGGTGGGGCTGTGACATGTTGATCTTCCGAGGCCGGGCATGACCCAGGAAAGTGTGTCCGGCCAAATGGGATCGAGCGTGTTGGGTTATGTGGTGCACCCCTGCAGGGAAGTTAATCTATTCAAATAGTCGTGATCTTCGGTAACAGGACGACTTGGAGTTGTACCTTGACCTTATGACAACTAGAACCGGATACCTAATAAAACACACCCTTCCAAGTGCCAGATACAACCGGTGATTGCTCTCTCACAGGGCGACGAGGGAGGATCATCGGTTAGGATTATGCTATGCGATGTTACGTGGTGAACTTACCATCTACTCTCTTCTCCTGCTGCAAGATGGAGGTTACCAGAAGCGTAGTCTTCGAAAGGACTAGCTATCCCCCTCTTATTCCGGCATTTTGCAGTTCAGTCCACATATGATAGCCTTATTCCAGTTGATACCAATGCATACATATGTAGTGTAGCTCCTTGCTTGCGAGTACTTTGGGTGAGTACTCACGGTTGCTTTTCTTCCCCTTTTCCCCTTCCCTATATCTGATTGCTGCAACCAGACGATGGAGCCCAGGAGCCAGATGCCACTGTTGATGACGACTACTACTACTCGGGAGGTGCCTATTACTACGTGCAGCCCGCTGACGGCGACCAGGAGTAGTTTAGGAGGATCCCAGGCAGGAGGTCTGCGCCTCTTTCGATCTGTATCCCAGTTTGTGCTAGCCTTCTTAAGGCAAACTTGTTTAACTTATGTCTGTACTCAGATATTGTTGCTTCCGCTGACTCGTCTATGATCGAGCTCTTGTATTCGAGCCCTCGAGGCCCCTGGCTTGTAATATGATGCTTGTATGACTTATTTTATTTGTAGAGTTGCGTTGTGATATCTTCCCATGAGTCCCTGATCTTGATCGTACACATTTGCGTGTATGATTAGTGTACGATTGAATCGGGGGCGTCACATGATTTGTCAATTCAACCACACCTGGAAACTTAATATCTGCAGCAAAGTATTTAGTAGCAAGGTAATATGATAATAGTGGTAACGGTAGCAAAGTAATATTTTTGGGTTTTGTAGTGATTGTAATAGTAGCAACGGAAAAACAAATAAGCGAAGAACAATATATGGAAAGCTCGTAGGCATTGGATCGGTGATGGAGAATTATGCCGGATATGGTTCATCATGTAACAGTCATAACATAGGGTGACACAGAACTAGCTCCAATTCATCAATGTAATTTAGGCATGTATTCCGAATATAGTTATACATGCTTATGGAAAAGAACTTGCATAACATCTTTTGTCCTACCCTCCCGTGGCAGCGGGTTACTAGTGGAAACTAAGGGATATTAAGGCCTCCTTTTAATAGAGTACCGGACCAAAGCATTAACACATGGTGAACACATGAACTCCTCAAACTATGGTCATCACCGGGAGTGGTCCTGATTATTGTCACTTCGGGGTTGCCGGATCATAACACGTAGTAGGTGACTATAGACTTGCAAGATAGGATCAAGAACTCACATATATTCATGAAAACATAATAGGTTCAGATCTGAAATCATGGCACTCGGGCCCTAGTGACAAGCATTAAGCATAGCAAAGTCATAGCAACATCAATATCAGAACATAGTGGATACTAGGGATCAAACCCTAACAAAACTAACTCGATTACATGATAAATCTCATCCAACCCATCACCGTCCAGCAAGCCTACGATGGAATTACTCACGCACGGTGGTGAGCATCATGAAATTGGTGATGGAGGATGGTTGATGATGATGACGACGATGGATTCCCCTCTCCGGAGCCCCGAATGGACTCCAGATCAGCCCTCCCGAGAGAGTTTAGGGCTTGGCGGCGGCTCTGTATCGTAAAACACAATGAATCCTTCTCCTTTATTTTTTTCTCCCCGAACACGAATATATGGAGTTGGAGTTGAGATCGGTGGAGCTCCAGGGGGCCCACAAGGCAGGGGGCGCGCCCCCACCCTCGTGGCTAGGGTGTGGGCCCCCTGGCCTTGATTCTTTGCTAGTAGTTTTTATTATTTCCAAAATAATCTCCGTGGAGTTTCAGGTCATTCCGAGAACTTTTGTTTCTGCACATAAATAAGACCATGGCAATTCTGCTGAAAACAGCTTCAGTCCGGGTTAGTTCCATTCAAATCATGCAAAGTTAGAGTCCAAAACAAGGGTAAAAGTGTTTGGAAAAGCAGATACGACGGAGACGTATCAGTTCTTTATGACTAATGTTGAGTCCATGGATTATACGCACTCTCAACCTTCCACCATTGCTAGCCTCTCTAGTATCGCACAACTTCCGCCGGTACCTTAAACCCACCATATACCTTCCTCAAAACAGCCACCATACCTACCTACTATGGCATTTTCATAGCCATCCCAAGATATATTGCCATGCAACTTTCCACCGTTCCGTTATTATGACAAGCTTCATCATTGTCATATTGTTTGCATGATCATGTAGTTGACATCATATTTGTGGCAAAGCCACTGTTCATAATTCTTCATACATGTCACTCATGCATCATTGCACATCCGGGTACACCGCCGGAGGCATTCACATAGAGTCATATTTTGTTCTTAGTATTGAGTTGTAATTCTTGAGTTGTAAGTAAATTAAAGTGTGATGATCATCTTATTAGAGCATTGTCCCAAGTGAGGAAAGGATGATGGAGACTATGATTCCCCCACAAGTAGGGTTGAGACTCCGGACGAAAAAGAAAAAAAGAGGCCAAAAAAAGAAGAGAAAAAGCCCAAATAATAATAATAATAATAAATGAATGAGAGAAAAAGAGAGAAGGGACAATGCTACTATCCTTTTTCCACACTTGTGCTTCAAAGTAGCACCATGATCTTCATGATAGAGAGTCTCCTATGATATCACTTTCGTATACTAGTGGGAATTTTTCATTATAAAACTTGGCTTGTATATTCCAATGATGGGCTTCCTTAAAATGCCCTAGGTCTTCATGAGCAAACGAGTTGGATGCACGCCCACTTAGTTTCTTTTGTTGAGCTTTCATATACTTATAGCTCTAGTGCATTCGTTGCATGGAAATCCCTACTCACTCACACCGATATCTATTGATGGGCATCTCCGTAGCCCGTTGATACACCTAGTTGATGTGAGACTATCTTCTCCTTTTTTGTATTCTCCACAACCACCATTCTATTCCACATATAGTGCTATATCCATGGCTCACGCTTATATATTGCATGAAGATTGAAAAAGTTTGAGAACATCAAACGTATGAAACAATTGCTTGGCTATTCATCGGGGTTGTGCATGATTTAAATATTTTGTGTGGTGAAGATAGAGCATACCCAAACTATATGATTTTGTAGGGATAACTTTCTTTGGCCATGTTATTTTGAGAAGACATGATTGCTTAGTTAGTATACTTGAAGTATTATTATTTTTATGTCAATATTAAACTTTTATCTTGAATCTTTCGGATATGAACATTCATGCCACAATAAAGAAAAATTATATGGAGAAATATGTTAGAAAGCATTCCACATCAAAAATTCTTCTTTTATCATTTACCTACTCGAGAACGAGCAGGAATTAAGCTTGGGGATGCTTGATACGTCTCCAACGTATCTATAATTTTTGATTGCTCCATGCTATTATATTATCTGTTTTGGTTGTTAATGGGATTTAGTTTACACTTTTATATCATTTTTGGGACTAACCTATTAACCGGAGGCCCAACCCAAATTGTTGTTTTTTTTGCCTATTTCAGTGTTTCGCAGAAAAGGAATATCAAATGAAGTCCAAAAGGAATGAAACCTTCGAGAACCTGATTTTATCAACAAATGTGATCCAGGAGACTTGGAGTGGGAGTCAAGAAACAATCGAGGTGGCCACAAGGCAGGGGGCGCGCCCACCCCCTTGGCGTGCCCTCCACCCTTGTGGGCCCCTCGTTGCTCCACCGACCTAGTTCTTCCTCCTATATATATCCATGTACCCCCCAAACATCCAGGAGCACCACGAAAACCTAATTCCACCACCGCAACCTTTTGTACCCGAGAGATCCCATCTTGGGGCCTTTTCCGGAGTTCCACCGGAGGGGGCATTGATCATGGAGGGCCTCTACATCAACTCCATGGCCTCTCCAGTGATGTGTGAGTAGTTTACTTCAGACCTTCGGGTCCATAGTTATTAGCTAGATGGCTTCTTCTATCTCTTTGGATCTCAATACAAAGTTCTCCTCGATCTTCCTGGAGATCTATTCGATGTAATCTTCTTTTGCGGTGTGTTTGTCGAGATCCGATGAATTGTGGGTTTATGATCAAGTTTATCTATGAACAATATTTGTATCTCCTCTGAATTCTTTTATGTATGATTGGTTATCTTTGCAAGTCTCTTCAAATTATCAGTTTGGTTTGGCCTACTAGATTGATCTTTCTTGCAATGGGAGAAGTGTTTAGCTTTGGGTTCAATCTTGCGGTGTCCTTTCCCAGTGATAGTAGGGGCATCAAGGCACGTATTGTATTGTTGCCATTGAGGATAAAACGATGGGGTTTATATCATATTGCATGAGTTTATCCCTCTACATCATGTCATCTTACTTAAAGCATTACTCTGTTCTTGTGAACTTAATACTCTAGATGCATGCTGGATAGCGGTTGATGTGTGGAGTAATAGTAGTAGATGCAGAATCGTTTCGGTCTACTTGTCGCGGACATGATGCCTATATACATGATCATACCTAGATATTCTCATAACTATGCTCAATTCTATCAATTGCTCGATAGTAATTCGTTTACCCACCGTAATACTTTTGCTCTTGAGAGAAGCCACTAGTGAAACCTATGGCCCCCGGGTCTATCTTCCATCATATTAATCTTCCAACAATTAGCTATTTCTATTGCCGTTTATTTTACTTTGCATCTTTATTTCTCTTTGTCATGAAAATACCAAAAATATTATCTTATCATATCTATCAGATCTCACTCTCGTAAGTGACCATGAAGGGATTGACAACCCCTTTATCGCGTTGGTTTAAAGCATTGACTTGGGGTTCGGAGTGGTGGTCCTCGTGCTTTGGGCACTGCAGTTGCATTACTAACTAATCGTGTTTGGGTGCTTTGTGGTGGAGACAGTGTTGTGTCAACTGGAACTGGGTTACTATCTGCTGGGGTTGGGGTTAGAAGGGGTGTAGCTGGTTCTCTGTCCAACTGGGTAGGGGTACAATCTGCGTGAGTTTGGGTTATGTGTGGTGGGGCTGGTTCTTGGGCAAGTACAACTATGGTTCTATCTGCATCGACAGGTAGCACGATCTTTTCCGAAGACCGTGTTTTTACTCCCACAGATACTGCCATCACCCCCTCCAATTGAAATGGCTGATAAACAAGAAAAGTAATTGAATGTATTAGACATTGTAAGACATGTGCAATGGACAGTAGGGAAGAAAACAAGGCATGAAATAATTCACATTTATGTTGTCTAACCAAACAGAATAGCAGGACATAGTTTCACATATATGATGGCTAATTAAATAGGATATCATGACACAATTTCACATGTATGATGGCTAACTAAACAGGATAGACTGACATACTTCAAAATATGATGACTATGTAAACAGGGTGACATGATATAACTATACGATGTGTCTATTAAAGTGGTTGGCATGCCATAAATCACAAACATGTCGTCGATGGAAACATGATGGCATGATATAATTCACGGATAGAATGACATAATTCAAAATATGATGACTATGTAAACAAGATGAGATGATATAACTATATTATGTCTTTAGAAAATGGGTTGGCATGCCATAATTCAGATACATGATGTCTATGTAAACATCATGGCATGATATAATTCAAATATATGATTTATATACTAAGCAAGTGAGCAGAGGGCAATCGCATATATGATGTGTCAACTAAGGAGATGGCATTCAATATTGTGTATATGATGTAAAAACTAAGCATTGCAATACAACATATGCATGGTATGAGTAATGTAACCCTGCCAAGTTTGAGCATACACCTCAGGGGGATAATAGGACTGGTCATCTGCCTCTGAATCCTCCTCTGAAGAGCTATCTGTAACCAGCAAGATATCTGCTTCAACAGGTAGCATTGTCTGCTCTGAAGACCTTGTTTTCACTCCAGATTTCTCCATCACCAATTCAAATGGCTGATGCATAGGAAGACCAGCTGAATATACAAACATTGTCGACAAATGCAACAAGAAATACAAAAAAGGACGGCATGATATAATTCACATATATGACGCTTGGCTAAACTGTATGGCTACATAATTCACATATATAATGCCTTGCAACAAGATAGCATTGCATAATTCACATATATGATGTCTTGCAACAAGATGGCATTGCATAATTCACATATATGATAATTATACACTAAACATGTGGCATTCACACAAAGCATGTCTAAACTAAGCAAATGACATAGCAATGCAAGATACCATATGCACGATATGAGCAACATAACCCTGCCAAGTTGG